>NC_080023.1:22360303-22663333 GCF_030020395.1 Manis pentadactyla
TATGCCACCTCTCATATGATGTCCCAGGAAGCTGATGGATGGGGTTTTTTTTTTTTTTAACCTGGCTACAGGCACATGGAAAGGATAGTTCACTCTAACCCTTCAGTTTACTTTTGATGCTCCAGTTCTGATGGAAGTGACAAAATACTTATTTTCAATGTTTTTTTATTTTATCTCCTTCAAAATCTCCCTTTTCTTTTTAAACTATTGCTTTCCAAAGAGCTTTCATGTCTCTTTGCACTTGTAAAACCAGTATGTAATAATCACAGGGCCATTGTGCATGTACTTATACTGTCCTAACAAGACACATACTAATTCCTGTTCTCATTTCCACCTGTTCTTTTCATTAAAGATCCAGTTAAAATGCTATTCCTTCATAAAATATCTTCTAGTCTTCCTAGCCTGAGATAACTACTTGCTTCAACTGTCATGGGAATTTGGGGTAGAATTTATAATTTTGTATTATAAACAATTGGGAGGCCATCTGATCTCTCCAAGATTACATGTACCTCAGATATGAACACCTGTCTCACTATATTTATATGGTATGCATACATTATATGTATACTATATCATAATAGTATTAATAACAATGACAATAGTATCAAGGATTACACTAGCAAACATACAATGAGTGATTTCTCTATGGGGACATTTCCTAAGGGCTCTGTGCACTTTTGCTCAATCCTCATAACCCTGTGAATTAAGAACCAACACTATCCTCTTTTACATGTAAGAAAACAGGGGTCTAGAGAGGGTATGTAGGTTGCCAAAAGTTGTACAGCTATTAGACTTTAGAGTTATTTTCAAACCCAGATCTACCTTAATTCAACTGGACATTTGTTCTTCCTCAAATATATAGGTAAATATAGGACTTGCACAGAGTAAATGATTAGTAAAAAACCTTTGTGTGAAACTGAGTTAATGTCTCTTTTGTGAGCCATTTAAGTAAAAAAATTTTTTTTCCAGAGAAAAGTGGATTTTACCTAGTTTCTGTAATGTTTCCTCTTAGCAGAGAGTAACTCAGGGTCCCATTAACATCACAGAAACAGTCATCATGTAACACCCTAGAATAGCCTTACTATACCTTTATTTAGCATATTAACTGTTAAGACCCACTTGCTATACTTTAAAGTGTAAACCCTTTCTGATAGCATTCCTATAAACAATTTAGGGGGAGGTATGTCTTTGCCTACAGAGATAGACATTATATTGTTAGGATATAGAATTGCTATCTAAAGCAAAGATCCAAAAATAAAGTTCATTTATGCAAGTTCATTTTGCACTCACATAAAAGCTGAGCTGTTGCGTTGCTCTGCTTTACAGAGTCATCATGTTATGGGCTGAGCTTGTTCTCCCTGGTTCTTGCCCCTGCTGCAACAAAGAATTGAAAGGCAGAGACACAGTAGTGAAGAAGAGAGAAAGTTCTATTTGAATACAATCCATGGGAGGGGCAGTCCAGAGTCAAGATAGACAAAGGCCCGATCCTGTTAGGCACGAGACCTTTATATTACATTCTGGCTCAGAGGTACCTCTTTGACTGACAAGGTGGGGTTATTTGATTGACAGGGGCATCTCTGTAACCATCCCTCTCAGTGAGCACATCCTTTCCCATGATGAGGTGTGGTTTGGCCAGTTCTTAGCTCTGTTTGCTGTGCCCATGTTGGGATCTGGCTGGGAAGAAAGCTGTCTCCCTGAAAAGCCTTTTTTGTCTTCACATGTAACCCCCTACCTGAGCAGAGTTTGGGGGGCTTTTTCTTTGACTGTGTCTTCCCCTTTTCTGGCTGCTCATGTCTATCTTTCTACCTAATATTCCTAACATCAGAGACCGTGGATCCTTCTGTGCATTTGCTCCACCATTTTGAAAGGGTTGCTGTTGCATAACAGATGGTTCACTATTATTTATTCACAGCAGCCAGTAGTGGGAAAGTAGGGCAGGGCCACAGCTTTTCCTTTTAGGAACGCAATCTGCCACTTCTCTTACACCATCGTTCACCTGACATTTCCCTTACACCCACTGCCCAGAACTTGGGCAGCGTGGACATACCTTGCCACAAGATGTGCCGGAGAATGCAGTCTTCATTCTAGGTGACCAGATGGTGGGCTAAGCATTCTATTACAGTGAAAGGAGAGGAGATACATATTGGAGGACAAATAGCAGCATCTGCCACAGACTTGCTTTTTTACGCTGCAGAAATTGCTGGAATATGTACCATTTATTTTTCCTTTAATATATACAGTGACAAACTTCAGATGTAACATAGAATATAAAATCTATTGAAAATGTATATTATTCATTCCTAAATACATCTTGGGTATTTATAAGTTGAATTTGTAATTGGTGTCTGATGTTGGATTGAAAAAAGTTGACATGTTACCTAAAAAATGTTTCCATGACTGTGAGTTCTGGTTCCGACTGCTCCTTCTTTGAGTGGCCATTTCAGTGCATATGTGAACGTTAATCATGTTAATGGAGATTAAAAGTGCCAAAACCTACCGAGTGCTGCATGGAGTATTTTGTGCATAGGATGAAATTTTGTCAGCACTGTCAAATGCACTGTATGAATAGAATAACTTTGACATATTAAATGAAAGATTTTATTAAAGCTATTAAATTCTCTCTTCTCTATTTCAGTGAGAAGGATCAAATGAGCAACTTCCTTTTTCTAGGAGAAAAGAAGAAAAAAAGTGAAATTTGAGCTATGATCTGTGAAATCGAGGTTTGATGGATAGGTAGAGGAGAGTTTAGAAACAAGAAAGAAAAAGGGAGGTATTAAGTATCTAGGGATGGTAGAAATGATTGTGAATGGTAAAGTGAAACTTGTAGAATTATATGTGACTTTACCAAAAGAAAATGTATAATACTGGAATTAGAAATATTTTTTTATAATGAATTGACTCTTATAACCTGTTTGTTATGAAAAGTTTTTTTCTGAACTCACTGACTTTTCTTATTTCTAAATGAAATTAGTGCATATCACAACATCTCTTGTAACCCATTCCTTCTATAACCCATTCCTTCTATATATATTTGGGAAATGACCAAATGAAAGACCAGTGTCAGGCTTTTTCAATACACTGCTGTGGAAATGTTTGGTTAATATGTGATTACAGAAATGAGTTAACATTCTTTATCCACTCCCCTCCTATGTTTAATCTCAAATTTGATTTTGAAGTTTGGATGTATTTTACCAAGGACAAACAAATTTGGACACATAAATCATATTCTTAATACTGATTTTGAAGAATTTCTTTTGGAATTTTTATTTTTATTTTCTGCTATGTACTGCTGAACTCATTTCTTTCTATGAGTTTGGTTACTTGGCAACAGTGTTCTTTCTTCCTAAATCTTAGCAAATACTTTTAAAGATGACATGATTATTAAACTGTAATCTGGGGAAAAAATGGACAAAGTTTTAATAGGGTGTCCTAGTTACAAAGAAATACATGGTCTACTTTAGTTTTGCACCATCACAGAATCAGAAGGTTAGCAAAGGGAGGCCTTAGAGATTTGGGGTCAATTTCCCACATTGCACAAATGAGAGAGTCAATTCTGTTAGTTTTCATGATTTCAGTTTTTCTTATTAGAGCATGAAGGGCATAAGAAAGAATCCAGTGATGGCAGAGGGGTTTATTTCTATAACATCATGGCTTTTATATGAATTCTAGCATAGCTTACCTGAACTTTCCATAAAAGAAACCGATCATTTCATTTTTTTATGTAGTTTTTTGTTTAGACATAGCATATTTGTCTACAATTCTACTTCTGTACATAATAAAGGTAAAACACCTTAATTCATGGTCCTACTTGGACTTCACATAATAGGAAAGAGTAATTTCCCAAAAGGAAATCAGCATGCCGAATAGACCCTATCACCAGACAGCTCTACATGAATGTCAAGTAGGAATCTCAAATTCAGAATGTCTAAAACAGAACTCCTGGCATCCTCACCAAATCAGTTGTTTGAGACACAAACCAGGATATCATCCTTAAGGCTTTTCTTTCCCTTATGTCAAATCTGATTTATCAGCAATGCTTATGAGCCCTACCTTCAAAATACTTCCCTGATTCTGCCACTTCTTACTACCTTCTCCATCTTTGCACTGGTTGAAGTCACAGTTACGGCTCTTCTGAATTCCCACAAGGGCCTCCAGGCTTTACTCCCTGCTTACACACTTCCCGCATGTTCTTTCCTCCACGGGGAGGCCAAAGTGATCTTTTCAAAGAAGTAACAATTTCTGAGCAACCCTTCACTCTACCAGGAGAACTTCAGGCGCACTTATAGAACAGATGTTGAAGGCAGCAGGTAGGAAGTGGAGAAACAAACAGCCAATGTCCACTAGGGGGTGGAAGGAATAAAGTCAGTATCACACAGTAGCTGTTCTTCAGCTGCTTTTGCTGCCTGGGGATTCAGTTACCTGAGGTCAACCCTGGTCTACAGAGGAGATTCTCCTTCAGACATGCCATCAGAAGGTCAGTAGTAACCTAACGCTGTGTCGCAATGCCCATGTCATTCAGTTCACTTCCTCTTACCACATAGGCATTTTATTTATCATCTTACAAGAAGGGTGAATACAGTACAGTAAGGTATTTTGAGAGAGAGACTATTGTGACATACTTTTGTTATGGTGTATTATTATAGTTCTATTTTACTATTAGTTATTGCTAATCTCTTACTGTGCCTAATGTACAAATTAAACTTTATATAGGCAGAAACACAGTATATGCATGCATACATACATATATATATATATATATATATATATATAGTTCAGTACTCTGTACAGTTGGAATGATGCCCTGAAGATAAGTGGGGAATACTGTGATTTTTTTTTCCTTTTATTAAGGTTCATTGATATGCACTCTCTCATGCCACCATCTTTAATCTCCCAGGACTACTGTGATTTTAAAGATGTCTGTCTCTGGAGGTAAGAAATGATGAATTTATTGTGGGAGGAGTTATTGAAAGTTAAGAGCATTTGATAAGCTGGTGGACTTCCATAAAGAAAGTTATTTTTGAAGACAGCAAGAGAGAAATAAATATATTGTTACATAATTATTTTCTAAAACAAAAAACTATTATGCATTTTGTTTAGATGGTGTCATATGATAGAACAAACTGTCAAGTATTTTTGCCCCAGAGTAGTTTCAAGTTATTTGTAACAAAAATAACTGAAAGAAGGATGAGAGATCACCCTCTAAAAGTCAAAGACTTTTGAAACAAATTTACACAAAAATCTGCAGTAATAAGAAAGAACAGACGCCTATGAAGAGTAGAGCGAGCTTGGGATACAAGCTTTCAGGACGGCTGCCATTCTATCCAAAGACAGTAGATGGCGGTGATGTGCCAGAAGAGAGCCTGGGCGATGGTGACTGAAGCGTGCGGGAGGCCGTTTATGCAGGTGCATGCTAAAAAAGACACTATTTTGTCTGAGGTACTGTAAATTGTATTCATGATTCACATATCATTATTAATTCATTTTGTATTCATTATCATATGGCAGATTCATCTGGCATTTAGGCAGATGTCAGAGTGTAGGCACTTCCTGGAGCTATCTGTGCAGGTCCAAACCAGGCTATTCCCCAACAAGTTTTTACAGATGCAGTTGTGGAAAGAAGAAATTTTTTTTTTTTTAAAGAAAAACCATGACACAATTTGGCTGTAGATTGTACCAGGGATGGCCCAGCTAATGGCTTTCAGTGTCTAATTCTGTGACTATCGCGTGTGTCATTACTTCCCTCTGCATATTTTTGTCAGGTTAAATCTGGCAGATCAGCATCTCCCAGGTTGGAAGCTCGGAATGCGATAAAAATTTAATAATCTTATTGCTGACCCAGCCACTAAGGGTGGAACAGACAATCCTTTAATAATGCAATTCAGAAACCTCGCCTGCATAGCCAGAGACAAGAGGCAGCCTAGTATAGTGGAAAGAGAGCCTTTGAGACAGGAAAAAGATGGGCTCTGGTGTTGGCTCTGCCACTAACTAGCTCTGGGACTTTGGGGAAATCAATTAACCTTCCCAGGTCTCAGGCTCTTAGTCTATGAAATGAAGGGATTGCATGCGATTATCCCAAAAGTCCCCTCCCCTGCTAAAAATAGCAACATTTCCTGATAGGAAAAAAACACATAACAGATAGAGTTTTGAAACTCTAACACTTCTTTGTGACCTACTTCAAATCAGATGAGTTGTGAAGCTCGCCATGAATTGTAAAGTGTATATCATCTGTGAGTAAATGCACCTCAAGCAGTTACAAGTGTAATTTATCACCAGTGGCTGGTGCAGTATCACATGTAAGTGACAGTACTTGGTCTTGAAACCTTTCTTAAATCTTAGAAGTGACAGAAGAGAAGCTTCGGGAAGGAGGTCTAACTTCAGGACTGCTTTCTCACAAATGAACACAATTTGACAAATTGTATGGCATATAATGGCATACACTTCACAAATGTGCAAAGAGGTGATCTATCTTGAAACATCTCCAAACTCTAAACCAGATTTTCCTCAGTGCTTAAGTCACTCTAGAAATAAAGCAGATGCTCAGGGAAGCTCATTAACTCTTTGAGGACAGCAGGCACTTCTCCATGGCAATATGGAAATTCAATTTTATTAAACTGTTTATACCCTCTCATATGCTCCCTGATTAGCGCAGGAATTAGTGGGCCAAGTGGTGAATTCCCAAATAAAGCACTGACATCAGGCAGCTAAATGGATCTAGTAGATAACGACAATCAGGTTCTTTAAGGGAAAACCATATTTGACTAAACAATTTTTTAAAAGAGATGGCCAAAAAAACAGGATAAGAATGCATATTTATCATTTCAAACTTTGGACAGGACTTCAAAGGAGTGGTATTTCTTTTCAGAGCAACTGTCAGGAAAGGGAGCATTGTCATAGACCCACACTTCTATCTCTTTGGTAATGAATGGATGAGGGAAGCCTGAAAAGAATAATCCCTCAGGCATCAAAGCTGAGACTCAGTGTTTCGTCTGATTATCCAAGATCAGGCAGGAGTCCCAGTGTTTTTTCATGTCTTCAGGTGATTCTAAGCTCTTCGATGTTGTTAAATGCTGAAACAACTGGAGGATAAGTTTTATGAGCACTTCATTAGATTAAAAGGGCTGAAAAGTGAGAAGGTTTTTCATTCTACAAATGCTAAGCAGTAACTACGTGCCCAGAACTGTGCTAGTGCAGAAAGTACTGAGATGTTCAGACATATCTTTAAGTTAAAAGAGCAGGGATACATATAATCAGAAATGTACCAGGTGTCACTGTGATAAGTGCTATCCTGAGAGATGCTGGGAGTAATGGGGGAGGAAGAGCATCTGGAGGGATTGCAGAGAACTTCTAAAATAAAACAAGACCAGAGTTGGTAAATAGCTGAAGGACAGTAGGAGCAATCATGGTAAAAGGCAAGAGAAGCAGTATGTGGAAAGGCCTGGGGAACGAAGACAACCAATGGTATTTATTGAACATTAATTATCATGATACGACAGAGGGAGAAAGAATGCCTGAGGTCAAGCTGTAGGAGCTGTGCTTTGTGGGGAGACAAGGTCCAGTTTTGAGGGCTACATGGTAGCAATGCAAGGTACTTTTCAGTGAGACACCTCCAGTTTTTAATTCTTATCATTTGATATGTGTCTCTGGGAAAGTTGCATAATTCTGAGTAACAGTTCCCTGATCTTTAAAGTGAGGTGGTGATGCCAACCCAGAGGCTCACGGAGAGGTTTTGAAATGCATCTCTGCTATTGTCTGTCAAGTGGAGGCCCACATCTCAGCTTTCAGCTAAGCCATGAGGCTGGGGAAGGAGCACGGCATCTCCGTGGGCAGTCCTCAGTTCCCCACCCAGACCGCAGAGAGGAAATCCTCCCCCCACCCCTGCCCAGCATGGCTCTGGACTCTCAGTGTCCTCCTCTGTGTTTCACCATCTCTTGAACAAGTGAACATGGTCGACAGCATTGCTAGATGTGTGACTAGAGAAAGCATGTCTCACGTGATAACACAGGCAATCCTACCTAACTTTCCCAATTGTGTTTCTTAAGCTCTTTTGGCTTCAAAATGAAGGTCCTGGTCAACTAAAACTGTGGCTGTCCTCTCTGGCAAGACCAACAGTCTATGAAAATATCTGCTGTTAATTCATGAGACCATCCCCACAGCACCAACTTTATTCATCTTCTTGAACCACTGGCAGTTGCCTTGCTTCCCAAGAGCTAAGAAATGAAGACTTGACAAATTAAAGTAACTCTTAATCCAAACTACAACCTTCTAGGAAGTTCACTCCGTAGTCCACATTTTATCTAAAATACAACCAGTCAGGTTAAACAATATACCGTGTAGGAGGCATGGTGGTATGTGTAAATGACTGCACACAATTGTCAAAGTAATGTAATTTAAAAAAATGTTATCCATTAAAATTTTGAATACTGCCCACCATTCCGAAATTCATAAGAGGAAATCAAAGCCCCAAATTTAAGCCCCCTCTCTGTTTTAACTTAAATCCAAAAGAAATTAAAGTCCAATTTTTTTTTTTCGGTTTCTTTCTTTACTCAGTCTCAGTCTGAGAGGTCTTGGTCAAATGCCTCGGGAAGTAGGGCACCTCAGGAGCTAAAACTTGGACCCACTTACTGGAAGGACTGTTTTGTTTAGGACCTCTGGATTTCAAATATTTTCACTCAAAGGCTTTCATGTGCCCTAGCTTTTAAAAATTCAAAGAGTTAATAGGCCACATGAGATGTTCATAGCACTGGTCCAAACCCCTCAAATTTAGAGAACACAGGCAACCCCGGCACTTATAAGAGTGGCTACATTTAAGTAGTATTTGTATAACCAGTACTCAGTTCAGTTCAGACCCAAATTAAAGGCCAAAAACAGAGAGAAGAGTAAGTCTCCTTGACTGTGTCCTTGTCAAAATCTCAATCACCTTGATCTAGTTGTCCAGTTGAAGGCCGGTGAGCTTGCCGTCCACCTCTGATGTGTCAGTGTTCATTGCCGCACTACGCGCATCAGAAGGGATGGGGAGGACCCTCCTCTGCGCTGACTCACACCTCTCAGGACGACATTTGTTCTAGTGGTTCCTCAACTGTTCCCTACCCTCTGTAATTTGAGATCTGTTGAACTCCGTCTTGGATCCCAAGTGATGCTGTCTCTCCGCACATTGTTTCATCTGCAGCATCGACAGCAGATCTCTGCTCCCAGCGGCTGCTCAGACTTCAGAAGGTATTGCCTGCGAGGCCAGTGAATGCTAACACCTTGTGCTCACCCCCAGTATTTCTTGTCTCCTGCTTTGCTTTTGGATTTTTCAGACTGAGGCTAACTTGTATTTTGTTGACACAATATATCCTTTCTACTGCATCATCTTTTTCTGCTGTAGTGGGCTCAGATACTTTGATCCTTTCCTGTTTCTTCTTCCCAAAAGGCCCTGCTGAGGTTCATTATTCTTATTCTTATTGATTCTTTATCTTTAATAACATACCCATGACTGTTACAAATTTTTTATTGCTTAAGCTTTTTAAAATTATTAAGAGTTTACTTTTTTAGAACAGTTATAGATTTCAGATTCACAGCAAAATTGTGGGCAAGTTATAGAGATTTCCTGTATACCTTCTTCCCACACACATGCATGGCCTCTCCCATTATCAGCATCTCCTACCAGAGTGGTACATTTGTTACAACTGATGAGCTTGCATCACAAATGTATAAGATTGACATCTTGTATTTTGATGACACAATATATCCTTTTGACTGTATCCACTACATCATCAGATTGACACACCATAATCACCCATACTCTGTAGTTTACATTACAGTTCACACTTTGTGTTGTACATTGCATGGATTTGCACAAATCTATAATGACATGTATCCACCATTATGGTGTCATATAGAATAATTTCTGTACACATCCTCTGTGCTCCACCTACTTATCCCTCTACCTCAGGCCCTGGCAACTGCTGATCTTTTTACTGTTTCTGTACTTTTGCGTTTTCTATAATGTCATACAGTTGGAATTGTACAGTATATATGTTTTCCAGGTTGGCTTCTTTCACTTAGTAATATACATTTAAGTTTCCTCCTTGTATTTTCATGATTTAATAGCTCATTCATTTTTTTAGCACTGAATAATATCATTTCATTGTCTAGATGTTCCAAACTGTATCCATCCACCTACTTAAGGATATCTTGGTTACTTCTAAGTTTTGTCAATTATGAATAAAGCTGCTACATGCATATGTGTGTAGGTTTTTTGTGTGGACATAAGTTTTCATCTCCTTTGGATAAATACCAAGGAGCATGACTGCTGGATCAAATGGTAAGACTATGTTTAGTTTTATAAGAAATCTCCAACCGGTCTTCCAAAGTGGCTGTACCATTTTACATTACTACCAGCAATGAATAAGAGTTTCTGTTGCTCTACATCTTTGCCAGCATTTGGTGTTGTCAGTGTTCTGAATTTTGACCATTCTGAAAGGTGTGTAGTAGCATCTCATTGTTTTTAGCAATAAAGTACTTTTTAATTCAGAAATGTACATTTTTAAAGACATAATGCTATTGCACACTTAATAGACTATAGTATAGTATAAACATAACTTTTATGTGCACTGGGATACACAAAAATTTATTTGACTCACTTTATTGTAATATTCACTTTATTGTGGTGGTCTGGAACTGGACCTGCAATATCTCTGAGGTATGGCTGTAGTGATATCTCATTGCAGTTTTAATTTTAATTTCCCTCATGATATACAATATGTAGCATCTTTTCATTTGCTTATTTGTGATTTGTGTATCTTCTTTTTCTTATTGAGTTTTAAGAGTTCTTTGTAAATTTTGGATAATAGTCCTTTATCAGATGTGTCTTTTGCAAATGTTTTCTCCCAAACTGTGGTTTGTCTTCTCATTCTCTTGACATTGCCTTTCACAGAACAGACATTCTTAATTTTAATGAAGTCCAGCTTTTCAACTTATTTGATTCATGGATCTTGCCTTTGGTGGTGGTGTGTCCTGCTGAGTTTTTGAATATTCTTCTCTGTTCCCTAAACTGCTCTCTTTCCTCTAATGTCACATGTAGGTGATTGTTACTTGTAGTGTTTCACTTACTCTCTTTTTAACTTCACATCCTCTCTGAGGTCTGAACTTTACCTTTGCTTACATACTCCTCTGGAGTTTATATGGTCAGGCTCCCTAGTAAGGGATACAATGGCAGACAAAGGCTCTATTCTGATACTGTGTTCTCTTGTTGCCTGCTTTTCATTTTGTTTTGTTTTCACACCCCTTTGCTTCCCTTCAAGTCTCATTCCCATTAGTAGGGCCTTTCTTGGTCACTTATCCTTCCCTCAGCTGACACTTCCTATTCTTACCTGCTCTCTATTTTTCCTTACCGTTTGTCACTCTCATGTTATGTACTCACCTATTTATGTTGTTTATTTTCTATATCTCCAAGATCTATATTCCATGGGCATAGGTATTTATCATCTCTGTTCCCTTTACATCTCTAGAGGTAAGAGTAGTGCCTAGCAAATAGTAAATGCTCAAAAATTGTATCAGCTTTTGGGGAGGGTATATCTGTATATTGAACTACCACAATGATCTTGAAAGAAACCTGAAAAGGCTCACAGTATTTGATGATATGTTTAGTTTTCCCCTCTAAAACATTCAAATAATCTGGGATTGCTTTGCATGGCTGTCCCAGTCTTCATGAAATGCTTTCCTAACTGCTGTTGCTACAGGCTTCCCATCTGCTGTTATAGATGATGCTTCTCAATGCTCTCTTGGATATGAGTTCCTTCCAGGGAAGTTATACAAGTTCACAGCTGAGAAATTTTGCCATTACCGGAGGAAGAGCCTTTGGTGTAAATGTAGCTCATTTTCTCGTGATTTGGTGATAAAGATATCAAGGTATCTCTTAGTTGGGGCTCTTTGTTTCCTCATCCCATGAAACTCTGCCTTCTGCTCTTACCAAAGATAAAACCATTTCCTGAGCCATAGTCATTTAAAACATTCAAATTTCTCTGTATTTTACTCCTATGTGTTTTTTGTTTTTGTTTTTGTTTTCGCCAATTATCTGAAACCTTACCACTAAGGGGAATGTATAACATTTCTTTGCTGAATTTTGAGTTTTAACTTTGGGAAACCTCCTTCAATACTCCTTAAATTTAGATTCAAGTAGAGACCATCTCTAAAATAGTATGCCTCCCTTCCCTGTTCTTCCTTATCTGTTAATTAATAAAACCCACCTTCCTTTTGTGGATCAATCCATTGGACCTTGGAGCCCGTTATGCCATGGCAGCCCATTCAGTGCCCAAATCAGAGGCCATTTGAAACTATGTGGTAGAGGTGGCTCTCAGAGACTGTGTCTGTGCCACAGTGGTCCAAGAGATTAGCCATTTGGCATGTTTGTTCACTATTTGGGGAATCCAGTGCCCTTTCAAGTATGGCAAGAAGAAGGAATTTGAATTAGCTAAATTAATAACCTCTATTAATGACAAACCCTGGCAAAGACTAAAACCTCACCCAGTCATATCATAGCCCATATGGATATTAACTGACCTTGCAGATTGAAGCTTCAGCCAGTTGACGATGAAAAACACTGTAAGGAACAAAAGTCATTTCACCCCTCACTGCCTGAGAAGTCTGTATCAAGTGAGCCTTAACTGGAACTTAAAGAATCCCTTTCCCTCAATAATCTAATCCCTATCTCATTCATGCCTTCTTAGGTCAAAGCTGAGCCTGCATCAGCCAAGGTCAGCTATGAAAGTCAGTGTGAGATGTGCTTACTAATCCCTATGCTACTTAGAAAATAGCTGCTAAATACCACAGACATCTGCAGCAGTGAACTACTACGACAAGCTGCTGTGATTCTAAAAGGTCAAGGACCAGAGCCACACTTGAAGAATCAGTTTATCCACATGGAATTTTGTTTCCTGTAAAACCAGCTCACCACTGGTTCTTTCAAAGTTCCTGGCCCATGTGCCAGTGTGCTGAAATTTTAGGGCTTCATTAAACAGCAAAGGTGTCTCTCCTTCCTCCTATGCTATGTACAAATTTGAGAGAGTAGACATATAAATTACCAGGTGAATATTAAAATGGCAGTCCTATTATTGAAAGAGCTGGATTGGAGGAAAAAGTTAAGTTCTATGTTCATTATATCACTTTAAAATTCTATCCTTTGTTAATTGAATTTACCTACCAAAAATGTTCCGCTAAGGACAGAGATTGCCTAAATACAGTACTGAAGGGAACAGTGAATATGTTGAGAGAGGTAGCCCATATCCTAGAAATAACTGGAAAGCTAAGACTCTAGTCTTAATGTTACCAGATTGAGTTTGTTCTTGGTTCTTGTCCCCACCATAACAAAGAATTGAAAGGCAAAGACATCAAACAGTGGAATAGAGTTAAAGTTTTATTTGAATACACTCCAAGGGAGGAGTAGGCCAGAGTCTGGGTAGTCAAAAACCCTGATTCCTGAGACGGGAGGCCTCTATATTACATCCTGGCTAGGAAACACTTCTTTAACAAGGTGGGGTTGTTTGATTTACATGTCCGTCTCTATAGCCTCCCTCTCAGCATGTCCTTTTCCATGATGATGTGGTTTGGGCAGTTCTTGGTTCTCTTTGATTGTTCCCACATTGGAATCTGATTGGGAAGGAAGCTATCGCCCTGCAAAGTCTTTGTTTTCTTCACGTGTGATCCCCTACCTGAGCAGAGTTTGAGTGGCTTTTTCTTTGAAACTTATCTTCCCCTTCCCTGGATGCTCATGTCTGTCTTTCCTGCAGAGGGGCGTTGTTTATTTTCCTCGGTTCTTATCCCCACCGCAACAAAGAATTGAAGGGCAGAGACACAGTAGTGAAACAGAGTAAAAGTCTTATTTAACGTTATGCACTTAAAGAAAGAAAAAGTGTGGGCAACCTCTGGGAGAAGTGCCCTGAAAGGTTTAAGTTTTATTTAAACAGAATGTGCAGGTGACCTCAGAGAGAGGCACATCCTGAAAGGCTGAGAAAAAGTTTTATTTCAGGCAAAAAGGTGCACAAAAAGGTCCTTTCGGAGAAAGGAGGGTGTGGGCGACCTCAGAGAAGAGTCGCACTAAAATCCCCCTTTTAAGGATTTTTCAGGAATGTGACAAATGGCTAGGGGTGTGGACTTGTCAGGTGGCCCCAAGATGTTTATCTTTGATGAGAGACAATAAGTCTCCTCTCTTATCAGTCCTCCAGGTAATTCTGCAAAATTAACTTAACACAAGAAATTTTAGTGATCTGGTTCCTCCCCAGTATAGCAGCCTCCCTCTGGGATCATATCAAGCAAGACAGCCTGCCCTGCCCCCAAGGTGGCCTGAGTTATTATCAGTTTGCTAAAGAATATGTTAAGAATCTTACTTCCTGGGTTTTAAAATGCAATCTTAACTTTAAGATGGTATCCTTCCTATTTTTACTATGCTGTTTATTATCTGGACTTGTTTGCTAAATTAATCATGATGCTTGTCTTCTGCCCAGGTTGCAGATTACTTGATTAGGGGCTGGAGGAGGAGGAAAAAACAGAATATAGGTTAAGTTAAAGAATAAGATGGGCCTTTTAGCAGGCTGAAGTAAATCTTACAATGACATGATCTAATTGACACAATCAAGACATGGGCTATGCTCAGATACTTTCCTTTATCTGGGGAATATTTGGACATTTCAAGTTACTCCTGGCCTTTGGAGCTTCAGCTGATTAACTCATTAACTCTGTGAGCATTTTCTGGCTATTTAGTTTTATTTGGTTGACTCTTTGAGTCCCTTTTACAGGGCTTTACTGGCCTTAATGCTCTCTCCACTCCATTCGCTTCTATTCTTCTGCCTAACACTTCTACATAACATTCCTAATACTAACCAGCAATCAAGCAAGGGAGTGTGTAAAAAAGGGTCGGTGTGTTCTCATACTCTCCTGTCTCAGAGCCTCGCAGTGGGACTATGTTGGTGTGTAAAACTAAGACAGTCCATGTACCCATGGTGTTGAAAGCCTAGTGGAAGAAATATATACCAAAAATTTAAACAAAAAATTCCAGATAATGTACATGCAGGTAAGGAAAGTTGTTTTTGAGAAAATGATATTTAAATTGGTATTTTAAGTATGGGTGAGAAAAGATGTTCTATTTAGTGTATAAATGACCTCAGATACTATGTAAGAAATATTCTACATTTAACATCTGAAAATATTGAAACATTCAAAGGTTGTGTGTATTTTTCAAGGGTCTCAGAGTTTATGGAAAGTCAGATTGGATTAGGACAGGGGACTTCTCGTTCCCAGCTCTGTCCTTTTCTCTTCATTATGTAAATAGCAGACTCTGCTCCTTACCTATGCATTGAATGTGTCACTTGAACCGTGCTTTAAGGGACAAAAGTGAAAATAGAATGACCTAGAATGTTTTGCATCTTAACAGCACACTGGCACCTTTCCTTAGAATGCCATTGACATAAATGTGTTCAAATAAATTAATGTTCTAATCTCTACTGACTCACTAGGTAGAGTCAAGTTTGCCTGTCAGTTGAAACAGAGATAGGAGAATGGCCCAGTCAAGCTGACACATAAAATCAACCACTACTGGTGGTGAAGGTAAGCAGGACATTTTCAAATGTGCCAAAATAATAGTTAGTTAAGATAAACCAAACAGATAATACTAAACACTGGCAAATATTTTTCAATTGGTAATGGGTCTTCATGTTTTTGATTCCTAATCTCATTCTCAAATTAGTCTCGTTAATATTTTATTTGTGAGATTTCTGTAGTTTTAAGAAAGAAATATTCCCTTTGTCATATCTATTAAATTTTTATTTAGCTTTCTAACATAAAATGTGGTTAGCCATTGTAAATTCTTCAGCTCCTAAAACATTAATAAATATTTATTGGATGAAAGTAGAATAAATTCAAACTAATTCATGGGGCTTTTAAAAAAATATAAATCCTAGACACCCTCTCTGCTCCATTTCAGATCTGTTACACCAAAATCCCCATATTTGTAAGATTTGTCCAAATTCAGTTAAATAAAACCCACAAACAAACAAAAACTCTCTAGTTGGGTGATTGTAAATAGAACTACTACAGTGAATTCAGATTCATGGATTTCCAAAAATCTCTGAAGGTAAGGGATTTTTATTGTTGAGACAGGGACAGTGGGTGTAGTCAGAGTAGGGTGAGGGCCTGGGCGGGGGGGGGGGGGGGGGGGGGGGGGGGGAAAGCAGGGTGGAATATTTATAGTCAGAGCAATATAACAATGGGCAAAGAAGGCCCCATTGAAACTCTGTTAAGCATTATGCAAAGTCAAAGTCACACTAATTCTCTAGAGAAAGATACCTAAGAATATAGACATCTTCAGTGAGATCAGTTAAAGGTCAAAAGGCCAGGAGCACCTTGGCCTGGAATGTTTGAGTGTTCTGCAAGGGTATCAGCATAAGCCGTGGCTCCGCTGCCAGCCCTAACAATTAGACTTTGACCCAGCCCACCTTGAGGACAGGGCAGGTGATGCAAGTCCACACCCCTAAGTTTTTTCATGTTCTCGAAAAATCTTCAACTGCCTGTAAAACCTCCTAGACAACGCACCGCTATGGGCTCTCTTGTCCCCTCCTGGCGTGAGCCAGGAGCTCTATTCCCTCACTTTGTTTCTAAATAAAAGCCTGTATCTTGCTCTCCTACCTTGGTTTGTGAAGCTCATTCTTCAGCTCCGCAAACAAAAACCCCAGCATCATTGTTGGGGAGGAAGAAATTTCCTCTGCATTCCAACATTCTTCTAGCTGGTTTAAGAATCATATTCATATGAAACACATTAACGGGCAAGGAGAAAAAAGCAAAATTTAATTATGTACATATGAAAGATCCATAGACACAGATTCCAAAGACAGGAGAATGAGTATATATGTATTCCCAAACAAACAGGAGAGGACAGGGGTCTGAGATTTTAAAGGGAGAGGAAAGCAATTCACAGGAATATGGAAGAGCAAATGTTTGGTAAACAAATACTTAATGGGCCACACAGCGGTGCAGAGAAAACTTTTAACAGACTTAGCCACAACCCTCCCTGTCTACCATACCTACTTTACATAAAAATTTGACTACCTATGGTGATAGCTCTCTTACTGGAGTGGCTTCTCCATATAAATTCTTTTTAGGCAATAAATGGCAGGTGGAAATAGGTCAAAGTTTCTCCCTGTGTCTTTGTAAGCCTTGATAGTTTTCAGCTCTGAAATAATCTTCATGTCACAATGGCACATCTTGGGGTGGCCTGCTCTTGGCCCCTAAATTATCATACTGGTATATAAGGTAGGATGAATAAGGCCCCTCAAAATTTCAGTGCTTGAATTTCTGGAACCTGTGAATATATTATTGTAGGGACCAAGACAGGCTGCCCCAAGATGTGCCATTGTGACATGCAGATTATTTTAAGCTGAAAACCATCAAGGTTCAAAAGATTCAGGAAGATACTTTGATCCCCACCCCCACCCCAAATTGTATAAAAAGAATTTATATGGAGGAACTCCAGGAGGAGAGCTATCACTTTAGGTAGTTATATTATAATGTAAACTAGGTGTGTTAGACAGGGAAGGATGTGGCAAGGTCTTGTTAAAGTTCCTGTCTGTGTCCCATTATTTTTGTGTGGCCCATCAAGTATTTTGCTACCAAACATTTACTCTTTTCATAGTCCTGTGAACTGCTTCTCCTTTCTTTTGAAGTCTCAGATCCCTACCCTCTTCTCCTTGTTCTAAATGACATACCTCATCCTGCCTATCTTTGAAACCCATTTCTATGGCTTCCCCATACACACTTAAACTTTGTTTTTTTTTCTCCTGTTTATCTGTCTCATGTCAGTTTGATTCTTAGACCAGCTAGAATAACCTCAAGAGGTAGAGGAAATTCCTTCTTCCCCAACATTATCTTATGCGATAAAATGGACTTTGTAGGCATAATTAAGGATCTTGAGATGGGAATATTATCCTGGAATATCTAGGTGGGCCCAGTGTAATCACATGAGTTCTTAAGAATGAGTGGCAAGATGGAGAAGATGATGTGATTGGAGAGGAAGAAATTTCCTTTATTACGCAAGGGTCTTCTGGCTGGTCTGAGATTCAAACTGACATGAGAAAGATAAACAGGATTAACAAACAAACAAACAAACAAAATCCAAAGGTTAATTATGTACATATGGAGAATCCACAGACATGAGATTACACAGACAGTCAGGAACAATGATATATATATATATCATACGGAACTAAGAAGGGGGTAAGGGTTGAGGACGTCAAAGGGAGGGAAGACAATTTGTAGACAAATGAAGAGTATGATTAGTAAATAAATGTCTGCTGGGCCTTTGTGTAAAATTACAATATTTCCAGAATTTCTCACCTGGCCTTAGTGCATCTCCATATCAATAGGTGTTTCCAAGGGGTGGAGAGAAGTAGCCATCTCCATATCAGTAGGTAATTACAAGAGGAGAGAGTGAGGGCACGTGTGAACCAGAGGGATGGGGTGCGGTCCCTTTTTGCAGCCGGGTCAAGAGAGACATGGCCAAGCAGAAGTGGATGACTGCTTATAAGCAATAAACGGGTTTCTCCCTCTTTATTTCTCCTTTTGACTGATTTCAGTTTCAAAGGTATTTTGCCCTGGGCTGGGAATGTATTTCCCCTTAGTAATTACATCTGGTGGTAGTCCGCAGGACCTCTGAACCCAAAATCTATCTTCATGGGTGTGACCCTTGGATGGGCTGCTACTTGGACATAGTGGAGAGATACCCAGAATCTCACCTTGTGGGTGGTGGGGAGGCCCCAGTGGCTGCAGCAGTGGAGGGTGCAGCTTCACCCACCCCACATTTTTGGGGCTTCTAACAGGGGAGCTCCTGTTGGGGAATTGGTCTAGGGTAAGGCAGCTCCTAGAGGGTGGGGCCTTCCTCAGAATTGGGGAAGGGTGGAGACACTGGAAGCTGTGGAATTAGCCTCCTGTGAGATAGAAGACTGCTTAGAGGCCCTCTGCGGCTGTGTAGAAGCCAGGATTGCGGGATGGTGGAAAGCATTATTGCAGAGAGAGAGACTTCAGCAGGAGGGAGACACACTGCAGCATCTCTTGGAGGAACTGGGCAATAAACTATGGGGTGCCCTTAAGAAACAGAGGCAGTTATTGAGAAGACAGGTCCCACTTCTGAAAGATACGTTATCAGAGGGGGAGGAGGCTGCAGAGGAATGCACACCACAGGAGGCCATGGGGAAGGGGGAGGAAAGAGCGGTGCCTTCAGCCCTAGAAATGGTAGAGGAGACCTCAGGAGAGGATGAGAGGGTGGGGCCCAAGAGCCAGTCTGTTTGCTGCTGGCACCCCCTTTGCATGCTGCTGTCCCCTCTATAGCAGCCATTATGGACACATTAAGTCATGAGCTAGGGATGTATCATTACATTGTGGACCTTGCTAATGTTTTCTTCTCTATTGACATAGCACAGGAGAGTCAGGAACAGTTTGCCTTCACGTGGGAAGGCCGGCAGTGGACATTCACTGTTCTTCCATGAGGATACCTCCACAGTCCCACCGTTTGTCATGGACTTGTAGCCCAGGAATTGGCCACATGGAAGAAACCGCAAACAGTGGGGCTGTATTACTAAGTGGATGTTATGCTCACAACTGATTCTCTTGCAGATTTAGAAGGGGCAGTTCCTAGTTTGCTGCAACATCTACAGGAGAAAGAATGGGCTGTGAACAGCACCAAGGTTTAGGAGCCTGGTTTGTCTGTAAAATCCTTAGCGGTTGTGTGGTCGGGTAAAACTAAAGTTATTCCTGAAACAGTCATAGGCAAGGTCCAGACTATCCCTACCCCTGTCACTGTGGCACGGTTGCAAGAGTTTTTGGGTCTTTTGGGCTATTGGAGAGTGTTTATCCTGCACTTGGCATAAATTCTGAAGCCCTTATATTGGTTGGTACGAAAGGGTATCAGGTGGGACTGGAATGAAACAGGTGCAGCTGCTTTTACTGCTACTAATCAAGCAGTCAATGCCATACAGGCCTTGAGTGTAATGGACTCATCAAGGCCCTGTGAGTTAAATGTTCATGTAACTGAAGATGTTTATGGATGGGGCCTTTGGCAGTGTCTTGAATGGACATGCCAACCTATTGGATTCTGGTTGCAAATATGGAAAGGAGCACAGGTCCAGTACAACTTGATGGAGAAGCAACTGGCTGCTGTTTACCATGCCTTGCTAGTGATGGAGCCCATCACTGGAACAGCTCTGACTAAGTTAATAACCACCTATTCCATCGTTGGGTGGATGCTAGACTGGACCCAAACACCATGGAGTGGTATGGCACAGATCCCTACACTGGCGAAAGGGGTGCATATTTACAGTTGCATAGTGCCCTCTCCAATAGCCCCTTAAGTGGAGAACTCCATTGCTTATTTGGACCGGTGACATACCAGTGGAAATCAAAAAGAACTTGCTTTTGAGTCATTAGTAGCTGAGAGTCCTTATCAGGAGGGAAAAGCCCCTATACCTGAAGATGCTTGGTATACAGAAGGCTTCAGTCATAGGCAGCCCTGACTGAAGGCTTTATATCCTAAAAGTGAGACAATATGGATGGAGGTTAGAAAGGGGAAGTGCAGTCAATGGGTTGAGTTGCAGGCAGTATGGCTGGTGATTACAGGAGCCCTCCCTTATAATTATAGGCACTGACAGCTAGGTCGTGTATTGGGGCTTGACTGTGTGGCTACCGACATGGTAACATGCCAACTGGATGGTTGGTCACTGGCCCCATTGGGGGCAAGAGTTGTGGCAAGACCTATGGGCCTCTTGTCAGACTAAGACAGCTACCATATATCATGTGACTGGCCATTTTCCTTTGGCATCCCCAGGGAATGATGAAGCAGACATATTCACCCTGGTGCATTGGCTAGAAGGAAAGCCTGCCTCTGATGTAGCCCAATGGTTACATCAACCTTTGTTGCACTTGGTTCAAAACACAGTGTGGGCTGTAGCTTGTCAGTGGGGCTTGCTGTTGACCTTTGAAGTCAGCAGACCCCAGAAGGAGTGCCTTGTTTGCCCTAAGACGGACTTACACCAAGTCCCACAGCAACATGGGAGAATAGTAAAGGGACTGATACTCCTTGTCAGGTGGCAGTTAGTCTCTTGGTTGTTTTTCCTGCACATTATGCAGGTCAGCAATCTACTAAGAGGGCCCTAGAAAGTCTCTGTAGCCTATGGCTGGCCACAGGTGATATATTTCACCTTTACTGTATATGCATTTCAAGAATGGGTATAGCAATTAGGAATGAAGTGGAAGTTTCTTGTACCATATAACCCTACCATGGCAGGAATGATAGAGAGGTACAATGGTTTGTTGAAATCTAGCCTGAAGTCGGACACTAATAGTCTATGGGGCTGGTCAGTTTGCTTATGGACAGTGCTATGGTGTTTGAATGAGAATCCCAAAAAGGAGGCTTGAGCACTGTGAACATGCTGACACGCATTGCTGCCTCTCCTATACAACTGTATGTGCAAATCAAAGAGGAGTTACTGAAACCAGGATATGAAACCAGCACCCTGCTGCCAGCCCAACTGCATTAAACCCTGGAGACTGTTGAGTGGATGTGTCCCTGGACATTTTGACACATGGACCAGTGATGGCTGCCCCTTCTGGCACCTTGAGGAAAGGCCTAGAAGCTGGCCTCCTGTGTATTCCTGAAGTAACAGCAGAGTGGCCCCCAAAGTTCAATGTAGTGTACTTAAAACATCTGGGAGGTAAGAGCATCTTACAGGGAAGTTTTGTTTTATCTTTTTGGCCAGTGCATGTACCTCCCATAGCCCTATATACTGACCCATCTGTAACTCCCACAGGGAGGGGGATGAAAGTCTGGTATACTAGACCAGGACGAGATCCCATTCCTTCCACTGTCCTATCACAAGACTACTCTCTTGCATGCATCCTACCCAATGGACAGTATTTTCCTATACTGGTGTCATTAAAATATGTATCATGGCACCCTTAAAATTACTTTCTTATACAGTCCCTGTGGCCTGGACCTGCCCCCTGGCTGCAACTGCTGTGTGATAATTGCTCTGAACTCTCTACCTGTTCAGTTACTGACAGTCTGTGGAATGGGTGAGCTATGGACTAAATCTGCTTAGGATTTTGAATTTAGCTGAATCCTCCAGCTTGAGGATTATTTATGAATTTATTGCTCTTGTCATTGTATGTTATTAGTTTGGTTACAGTGCTCCAGTTTTCTCACATAGGGGCCATTTCATAAGATGGGGAATGTGTAGTTTGTGAGGCAAGATTTCTGGAGGGATGGGCCGTGCTAAATTGTAATATTTACAGAATCTCTTGCCTGGCCTTAGTGCATCTCTATATCAATAAGTGTGTCCAGGGGATGGAGAGAAATAGTCCATCTCCATATCAATAGGTAATTACAAGGGGGATCGAGGGCATATCTGGAATGGAGAGGTGCGTACGTCTCTTTTTGCAGCTGGGTCAAGAGAGACATGGCCAAGCAGAAGTGGATGACTGCTTGTAAGCAATAAACTGATTTCTCCCACTTTATTTCTCCTTTTGATTGATTTTGGTTTTAAAGTATTTTTCCCCAGGCTGGGAAAATAATTTCCCAATGAAGTTACAGGTCTCAGAGAAATAATGGGACATGAAGAGCAATGTTAACAGACTTAGCTAAATTCCTCCTTATCTAGCACCCCTAGTTCATATTATGAATGCAGCTATCTATGGACTGGTTGGCTTCTAAAATCCTTTTATGCATTTATGCCGGGAAGGCCAAAGTTTCTATCTGTGTCTTTTGGGCCCTGATTGTTTTCAGCTCTGACATAATCTGCATATCACAGTGGCATATTTGGGGGCATCCTTTCCATGGCCCCTACAATATGATGATGGAAGCAGAGACTGGAGTGTTGTAGCTAGGAGTCCTGACATGCAGCCACCATTAAAAACTGGAAAAGGTAAGGAATAGATTCCCACCTTGAGCATCCAGATGGAATAAATCCTGCAGACAACTTGATTTCATCCCTTTAAGGCTATTTGGGACTTCTGACCTCCAGAATTGTAAGATAATATATTTGTGTTGTTTTAAGCCACCAAGTTTGTGGTGCTTTGTCAGAACAGCAATAGGAATACATAGTAGCAAGATCAATGAGAGTTAACACATGGTTTAAGTGCTTACTTCTGGCATCAGACATTCTACTAAGTCAGAGCTTTACACAGAGATGATAAAATTTAATCTTGAAAATCTTGTGAAGCAGATATTAGTATTATCTCTATTTTTACATAGAGTTAATTGTAGCTTATAGAGATTAAGTAACTCACCCACTGACTCATTGTAGTGCAGTGTGGCCCAGTACTCAACCTATGAAGTCTTGTTCCTATCACACCTCCTGCCTCTGCTCCTTCCCTGCCTACCCATGTTTATCTCTGAGACTCCTGGTCAAAGTGTCAGGAAATCCAATCTGGGAAGGTTTCTCTGGCTGCTAGGTAAGACCTCAATGCAGGAGAGGGTTTTTGACTCTGAGAAAGAATTCATGAGTGGGTCAAGCAGGTGCAAGCAAAGTATAGTTTAATAATTCAAAAGAAGGGAGTGCAGGCATGCTCCAGACATGAGCATCATGGTGAATTTCACATTGGGTAGCCCTACAGCTGGAGTTTAAGCAGGGGGTGGAATATTCATCAGGGTATATGAGGTTTTCTCAGAACAGGGAGGAGATTTCTGGGGAAATGGAGCTATTACCTCTTTGTCCTTAGATGGTCTTCCTTGAACTGTCATGGTGCCAAGGGGTGTGATTTTTAGTATGCTAATGAGCATATAATGAGCTTTGGGGTAACTTTAGGTTATTTTTGATCTTCACTGTTGCTCTGGGAGGAGAGGATTCCCCTCTCTGGGTAAGGTCACTATGAATTAGATGAGACTGAATAACAACAATGGAGTGTTAGGAGTTAAAAGGGACTCATACCAAGCTTTATTCACACAGCATCACCCCCTTGTGTACAAGCGGCAATCCCCTTTCAGTCTCTGGCCTGATTACAACTTCTGCTCTCTTCTGCTACCTGGCACAGAACTCTTTTCTCCCTTCCTAGCACTGGGACTCCATGGCTTCTCTTTCCTGCGTTCTCTCTCAACTCCTAAGCTCTCTGCTTTCCAGTCCAGTGAAATTCCGTGGATCAGTCTCTATGGTGACCCGCTGATGCCAGACCAATAACATCCAGGCACTTGTGTGTTTCCTCTTCAACCCTCCCCTGGGCTGGTACTTCCATGGCTGACATCTCATTCGCAGTGTCTTCTTAAAGCAGTATCAGCCATAAATAGTTTTCTGCCAAGGGGTATGCAAGTAGGCTAAAAATGTATGCAACAGGCAATATTAAAACCAGGTGAGGTGAGAATCCTGGCCATAAAATTTCTATTTTCCCCTCACCCATTCTGAATCTAGTTGGTTTGAACTGGTTAGAAACCAACATTCTGTTTTGTATCAGTTATTTTCCTTGAACCTAGTTGGTTAGTTATTGATTAACCTGTTCTGCTAGCTGACTGTACAAGCTGATCTGAAGCTCTACTTGACTTGCCCAGGGCTTGACTCTTTTCCTGAAGTACACTGCCTATGTCAAAAGACTGTAGGTACAGTCTGTGGCCACCAGAAGTAATTGGTTCACATGAACTTAGAAACTGCAGTTTATTTTGAATTAATTCAGCAAATATTTAAGAAGCAACTGTTATGTAACAGGCATTTTGCTAGACAGTAGACCATATGGGTAAGTAAGATAAACATGGCTCTAATCCTTGGAAATCTCATAGTCACAGCAAAACTACAATCATCTTTAGAGGGACTTACTGCATTTCCAATCTGTACTTAGGGTTTTTCTTTTTTTCCTGCTTTTTAGTTGTTTTTAAAATCTTACAAAATGCATTACTGATGCTGGGTCACCATAGGTGCAGATTGTAGGATGTTGCCATTTGACGCAGATGAGGAAAGGTGTTTTAGGAAGATGAGCAGAAAACATGTAAATACAGTTTTTCTTGTGGTATTGCCATCAAAAACTCTGCATTGTAGCATTCTTTACAGGTGGTGAACCACTTTTAATTTTCATTTCCTTTGCTCCCTGGAAAGCAAAATGAATTAAGCAGCATCTCCATTTGTTTTTAAGTATGAAGGAAAGTTTCAAGTGAGGCATTTGGGAGAATAGAAAAAATTTAAATGAGGCAGTATTGAGTTTAGGGGACAGAGTCACAACCAGTGAGAAAACAGAATGCTTTTAAAAAACAAAATGTTTTTTTATTCACTCCCTCTCATTTCCTTATCTTAATGCTTTTAATGAGCCAAATATTTTACAACCTTATGTTAAATGGAAAAAAAGTCTTCATTGCATATTATTAACTAAGAATTATATGAATAATTATATAAAAATATATTGCATTTGGATTTTCCCCAACTCTATTTTCTGGTGAATTTGAGCTCATTATATTCAGCTGGATCTATTGATTCTATTTCTACAGATTCGAAGTGATTTCTTGCACTTTATCCATTGTTCCCCTCTTAATTAACAATGGATATGTGGTATAGCAGTAGGCAGGATTTATTCCATAATATTAATTCTGCACCTGCACAGAGACCTAGTACTTTGTGCTAAACAAATACACAAGCTAAGCTGCAGTCCTACAAGGTAAAGCTCTATAGGATGCACTGCAGTGTGATTTCCCAACTGGAAAATGTGGGTTCATCTCCTCTCTGAGTTAAATTAATCACTTAAACTATGTTATCCTCTCACCCTGCATCTGTAAAATAAGGATCTCTAGGGTTCCTTTCAGCACCTATGCATGAGATTTCTGTGAATGCTTTTTGAATTATGCTATGTTCTCCAGTGTACTCTGAAAAGATTCAGGTTTGGACTTTTTAGATCACTTTCCACATGTGAGGGACACTGAGATTCTGACTGCAAAAATCTTCCAAGTGCCTCTTGGGAATGAAGGAGTGACAGGTTTGCTCACAAACCCATTCCAGTCCCTTTCTTATTTTCTTTTTGCTTTCTTGGATATCAAGTGTCAGGCCACCAGGTGGCAGAATGGCGTTGAGTAATCCCCAAGGGGATTTACGCACATAAAATTCCCATATCTTTGCTCCATTTTAGAGCTGTGAGTTTTAGAATCCTTTTTCAGTGTTTTCACAAAGTGATCAGTGCAGTGAAACTAGGGGAAGAAAATTTTCCCTTCTTCCCTTCTAGATTCTTTGGCTGGTCTAATCATTAAATTGATATAAGGCAGATTAATAGGAGAAAAACAAAAGTTTAGTTATATGTATACCTCCTGTATACATGGGAGAGACCCAGGAAAACTGAGTAACTCTCAATGGCCAAAGCCATCACCTTAAATATTATCTTCAGCTAAAGACAAAGAAGCTGCCTGGGTGGGGAGTCAGCTGTGGGAGGTGACCAGGAAAAGCACAGTAAACAACAGTAAGGTTGTAATGCAGATTCTTGTCTTTGCCTTCTCTGTTTCTAGATTTCAAATGAACCCTCTCTTCCTGGTATAGGAGGAAGACGCTCTTACAAATAGAGATTTCACTTAGACATGCAAATGTCTCTTTCAAAAGAGTAACTTCCACTTGGTTTTCATAGCTTCTCCTGTGTTCACAGTGTAAAAAGAACCAGATTAAATGTGGGTAAAATTGTAATATTTCCAGAATCTCTCTCCTGGCTTTAGTGATCTCCATATAAACAGGCATTCCTAAGGGGTGGAGAGAAGTAGTTCATCTACATATCAATGGGTAATTACTTGAGCAACAGAGGGCTTATCTGAACGTGAGAGTTTGGGGAGGGGGTGCTTCCCTTGCTTCTGCCAGAGCAGGAGACAGCCCCCAGATTGCAGTTTGTAAGCAATAAACAGGTTTTAAACTTTATTTCTCTCTTTGACTGATTTTGGTTTCAGAGGTATTATGTCCTGGATTTCCTCTCGCTGGAGTTAACATTAAAATAAACAATTTGCCAAAGAGGCATATCTTGGGTGGTAAAATTTGTTCCCCTTCAACCTCTAGAAGGAGGAGGCACCTCTTTGCAAGTGTGTCTCCAAAATCTTATACCCTATTGTAGGTTGTTCTTCAGCAGGGAGAAAAAAATGTGGGGCATTATACAGGTGTTTTTCTACCTGTATGGAAATAAAGAAGGTCAGCAAAAGGCTGATTTATAATCACTTGAGGAGCAAAGAAAAAATGGTTCTACATTCCATGTAGTTAAAAATGCAACCTTTAATGTGAAAGACATTAAATAGTTTTTCATGGTCTCTGAATGCCAGCTTTCCTTTCAAGTTGTAACCAGGTGAGAGGAAACAAATAATAATAGATAATAATTTTAAATCTCAGTACATCTTTAAATTCCCTTCAAATCCCTCATGCTTAATCGCTAGTACATCTGTCTGTGAAGCTGCAGGGTGAGTGCTCCCTCAGATACAATCCCCTGCTTTCAAAAGTCGGTGGTAGAAGGCAAGGAACTTGCTGACTTGGAGGTATTTCCTGGAAAAACAGGGACCATTCTATCTTCCTATCCCAATACAAGTTACCTTTTCTGATGTGAGAACCATGAAGGGGTATTTCCATTTAAGAAGCTGGAAAAAGCAAGAACACAGCCCTGCCAACATCTTGCTTTTACCTAATACGACCCATTTTGGGCATTGACCTCCAGAACTGTAGCATAATTAACTAATGTTGTGTTAAGCCACTATATTTGTGGTAATGTGTTACAGTAACAATAGGGAACTAATACAAATACCTACTTCTGGATTTGAAGTTTGGTTGTTTTCTTAAAGATCCTGAATTGTATAAGTTTGTGTATTCAAAGAACCTGGCTCCATTCCTATCAATACTACATGTGAATGCTGATTTTTATTAGCATGTGCATATTTTTCCCATAATATTTATTCTCCTTGTGTCTAAAATTGCACTATTTCCAGAATCTCTTGCCTGGCATTCGTGCATCTCCATATCAACAAGTGTTTTCAAGGGGTGGAGAGAAGTAGTCCGTCTCCATATCAATGGGGAATTACCTGGGCGACTGAGGGTTTATCTGGACCTGAGAGGTTTGGGGGGAGGATTCGCTTGCTTCTGCCACATCAGAAGAGAGAGAGAGACGCTGGACGGCTTTTTGTAAACAATGAACAGGTTTTAAACTTTATTTTTCCCTTTGACTAATTTTGGTTTCAGTTAGGTATTTTGCCCTGGGATTTCCTGTCCCCGGAGTTACACTCCTCCTCACAGAGATATAGATATATTTTATGATGTGTTCCTTTTCTAATGAGGACATTGAACCCTCTTAATGTTAGTGGAATTCCTTGACTTCCTCTGATCCAACTATCATAGGGAGATAAAAAATTATGTTATTTTGCAACACTTAATCCTTTTGTAATCTTTAACCCAGTTGGCCTGATGGAGATATATGCTCCAGCCTGCTATTTACCTTAAATTGACCACTAAAATAAAGTCCTTTAATGTAATTATATAGATTCTAATGTACTGTGTCTGTGAAAATTGTTAGGACTATTGTTTTCCCCTTTAATAATAGTGACATATTCTAACTTATAGGTGCATATTTGTCTGTTGTCTATTACAATGCTGGGTACAAAATGGCATCAAGTATGCATTTCTGTAGAATATTTGTGATACTAAAAGTATCGCAATAATAAAATATACTAAAAGAAGTAAAAATAAAAGTACACAGGGAGAGATTGCATTTGTAGAGCTTAGTATTTATCAATCACCCTACTAGGTGCTTTATAAAACTTTCATTATTTCATTCTTCCAACATTTCCATAGGTTGTGTAGGTACCCAAAGCAGACCACTCCAAATTGTGCCACAATGGCATGTTGTTAGTTTGAGCTAAAGTTGTTATGGGTTGAGTATGTTCCCCTCAGTTCTTCTCACCACCACAACAAAGAATTGAAAGGCAGAGACACAATAGCGAAGCAGGGTGAAAATTTTGCTTGAATATGCTTAAGCGAGGAGTGAACCAGAGTCAAGGTAGACAAAGACCTTGATCCATTAGGCAGGAGACCTATATATTGCATTCTGGCTAGGAGGTGCCTTTTGTTTTTTCCTCTCTCTTTTTTTTCATTTTGTTATCATTAATCTACAATTACATGAAGAACATTATGTTTACTAGGCTCTCCCCTACCCAAGTCCCCCCTCCACACACCCCATTACAGTCACTGTCCATCAGCATAGTAAGATATTGTAGAATCACTACTTGTCTTCTCTGTGTTGCAAAACCCTCCCTTTATCCCCACCCCCCACAGTATACATGCTAATCATTATACCCCCTTTCTTCTTCCCTGCCCTTATCCCTCCCTACCCTCCCATTCTCCCCAGACTCTTTCCCTTTGGTAACTCTTAGTCCATTCTTGGTTTCTGTGATTCTGCTGCTGTTTTGTTCCTTCAGTTTTTCTTGTTCTTATACTCCACAGATGAGTGAAATTATTTGGTATTTCTCTTTCTCCACTTGGCTTATTTCACTGAGCATAATACCCTCTAGCTCCATCCATGTTGTTGCAAATTGTAGGATTTGTTTTCTTCTTATGGCTGAGTAATATTCCATTGTGTATATGTACCACATCTTCTTTATCCATTCATCTACTGATGGATACTTAGGTTGCTTCCATTTCTTGGCTATTGTAAATAGTGCTGGGATAAACATACAGGTGCATCTGACTCTTTCAAACTGGAGTGCTGCATCCTTAGGGTAAATTCCTAGAAGTGGAATTCCTGGGTCAAATGGTAAGTCCATTTTGAGCATTTTGAGGAACCTCCATATTGCTTTCCACAATGGTTGAACTACTTTACATTCCCACCAGCAGTGTAGGAGGGTTCCCCTTTCTCCGCAACCTCGCCAACATTTGTTGTTTGTCTTTTGGATGGTAGCCATCCTTACTGGTGTGAGGTGATATCTCATTGTGGTTTTAATTTGCATTTCTCTGATAACTAGCGATGTGGAGCATCTTTTCATGTGTCTGTTGACCATCTGAGTTTCTTCTTTGGAAAACTGTTCAGCTCCTCTGCCCATTTTTTAATTGGATTCTTTGCTTTTTGTTTGTTGAGGTGTGTGAGCTCTTTATATATTTTGGATGTCAAGCCTTTATCGGATCTGTCATTCATGAAAATATTGGCCCATACTGTAGGGTACCTTTTTGTTCTATTGATGGTGTCCTTTGCTGTACAGAAGCTTTTCAGCTTGATATAGTCCCACTTGTTCATTTTTGCTTTTGTTTTCCTTGCCCTGGGAGATATATTCATGAAGAAGTCGCTAATGTTCATGCCCAAAGATTTTTGCCCATGTTTTTTCTAACAGTTTTATGGTTTCAAGACTTACATTCAGGTCTTTCTTTGATCCATTTTGAATTTACTTTTGTGTATGGGGTTAGACAGTGGTCCAGTTTCATTCTCTTACATGTAGCTGTCCAGTTTTGCCAGCACCATCTGTTGAAGAGACTGTCATTTCCCCACTGTATGTCCTGGCCATGGTTCCTTTATCAAATATTAATTGACCGTATATGTTTGGGTTAATGTCTGGAGTCTCTAATCTGTTCCTCTGGTCTGTGGCTCTGTTCTTGTGCCAGTACCAAATTGTCTTGATTACTATGGCTTTGTAGTAGAGCTTGAAGTTGGGGAGTGAGATCCCCGCCACTTTATTCTTCTTTCTCAGGATTGCTTTGGCTATTCGGGGTCTTTGGTGTTTCCATATGAATTTTTGAACTATTTGTTCCAGTTCGTTGAAGAATGTAGTTGGTAATTTGATAGGGATTGTATCAAAGCTGTATATTGCTTTGGGAAGGATGGCCATTTTGATGATATTAATTCTTCCTAGCCAGGAGCATGGGATGAGTTTCCATTTGTTAGTGACCTCTTGAATTTCTCTTAAGAGTGTCTTATAGTTTTCAGGGTATAGGTCTTTCACTTCTTTGGTTAGGTTTATTCCTAGGAATTTTATTCTTTTTGATGCAATTGTGAATGGAGTTGTTTTTCTGATTTCTCTTTCTATTGGCTCATTGTTAGTGTATAGGAAAGGCACAGATTTCTGTGTGTTAATTTTGTATCCTGCAACTTTGCTGTATTCCGATATCAGTTCTAGTAGTTTTGGAGTAGAGTCTGTATAATCTTTTATGTATGATATCATGTCATCTGCAAATAGTGACAGTTTGACTTCTTCTTTACCAATCTGGATTCCTTGTATTTCTTTGTTTTGTCTGATTGCCATGGCGAGGACCTCCAGTACTATGTTAAATAAAAGTGGGGAGAGTGGGCATCCCTGTCTTGTTCCTGATCTCAGAGGAAAAGCTTTCAGCTTCTCGCTGTTAAGTATGATGTTGGCTGTGGGTTTATCATACATGGCCTTTATTATGTTGAGGTACTTGCCCTCTATACCCATTTTCCTGAGAGTTTTTATCATGAATGGATGTTGAATTTTGTTGAATGCTTTTTCAGCATCTATGGAGATGATCATGTGGTTTTTGTCTTTCTTTTTGTTGATGTGGTGGATGATGTTGATGGACTTTCGAATGTTGTACCATCCTTGCATCCCTGGAATGAATCCCACTTGGTCATGGTGTATGATCCTTTTGATATATTTTTGAATTCTGTTTGCTAATATTTAATTGAGTATTTTTGCATCTACATTCATCAGGGTTATTGGTCTGTGATTTTCTTTTTTGGTGGAGTCTTTGCCTGGTTTTGGTATTAGGGTAATGTTGGCTTCATAGAATGAGTTTGGGAGTATTCCCTCCTCTTCTATTTTTTGGAAAACTCTAAGGAGAATGGGTATTATGTCTTCCCTGTATGTCTGATAAAATTCTGAGGTAAATCCATCTGGCCTGGGGGTTTTGTTCTTTGGTAGTTTTTTGATTACCACTTCAATTTCATTGCTGGTCATTGGTCTGTTTAGATTTTCTGTTTCTTTCTGGGTCAGTCTTGGAAGGTTGTATTTTTCTAGGAAGTTGTACATTCCTCCTAGGTTTCCCAGCTTGTTAGCATATAGGTTTTCATAGTATTCTCTAATAATTCTTTGTATTTCTGTGGGGTCCTTCGTGGTTTTCCTTTCTCTTTTCTGATTCTGTTAATGTGTGTTGACTCTCTTTTCCTCTTAATAAGTCTGGCTAGTGGCTTATCTATTTTGTTTATTTTCTCAAAGAACCAGTTCTTGGTTTCACTGATATTTTTTCTATTGTTTTATTCTTCTCAATTTTGTTTATTTCTTCTCTGATAGTTATTTTGACCCTCCTTCTGCTGACTTTAGGCCTCATTTGTTCTTCTTTTCCCAATTTTGATAATTGTGACATTAGACTATTCATTTGGGTTTGTTCTTCCTTCTTTAAATATGCCTGGATTGCTATATAGTTTCCTCTTAAGACTGCTTTTGCTGCATCCCACAGAAGTTGGGGCTTTGTGTTACTGTTGTCATTTATTTCCATTTATTGCTGGATCTCCATTTTATTTTGGTCGTTGATCCGTTGACTATTTAGAAGCGTGTTGTTAAGCCTCCATGTATTTGTGAGCCTTTTTGCAATCTTGGTACAATTTATTTCTAGTTTTATACCTTTGTGGTCTGAAAAGTTGTTTGGTAGCATTTGAATATTTTTGAATTTACTGAGGCTCTTTTTGTGGCCTAGTATGTGGTCTATTCTGGAGAATGTTCCATGTGCACTTGAGAAGAATGTGTATCCTGTTGCTTTTGGTTGTAGAGTTCTATAGATGTCTATTAAGTCCATCTGTTCTAGTGTGTTGTTCAATGCCTCTGTTTCCTTATTTATTTTCTGTCTGGTGGATCTGTCCTTTGGAGTGAATGGTGTGTTGAAGTCTCCTAAAATGAATGCATTGCCGTCTATTTCCTCCTTTAGTTCTGTTAGTATTTTTTTCACATATGCTGGTGCTCTTTTGTTGGTTGCATATATATTTATACTGCTTATATCCTCTTGTTGGACTGAGCCCTTTATCATTATGTAATGTCCTTCTTTATCTCTTGTTACTTTCTTTGTTTTGAAGTCTATTTTGTCTGATACTAGTACTGCAACACCTGCTTTTTTCTCCCTATTGTTTGCATGAAATATCTTTTTCCATCCCTTGACTTTTAGTCTGTGCATGTCTTTGGGTTTCAGGTGAGTCTCTTATAAGCAGCATATAGATGGTCTTGTTTTTTTATCCATTCAGTGACTCTATGTCTTTTTATTGGTGCATTCAGTCCATTTACATTTAGGGTGATTATCAATAGGTATGTACTTATTACTTTGTCAGGCTTTAGATTCATGGTTACCAAAGGTTCCAGTTTATTTTCCTTACTATCTAATAGTCTAACCTATCTCATTTAGTATGCTATTACAAACACAATCTAAAGGTTCTTTTCTATTTCTTCTCCTTTTTCTTCCTCCTTCATTCTTTATATATTACGTATCAAATTCTATACTTTTTCTCTATCCCTTGATTGACTTTGGGGATAGTCAATTTAATTTTGCATTTGCCTCACAATCAGCTGCTCCACCCTCCCTACTGTGATTTTACTACATCTGGTAACAGCTATCCAACCCTAGGAACACTTCCATCTATAGCATTCCCTCTAAAATAGACTGCAGAGATGGCTTGTGGGAGGTAAACTCTCTCAGATTTTGCTTATCTGGAAATTGTTTAATCCCTCCTTCAAATTTAAATATTAATCTTACCGGATAAAGTAATCTTGGTTCCAGGCCCTTCTGCTTCATGGCATCAAATGCATCATGCCACTCCCTTCTGGCCTGTAAGGTTTCTGCTGAGAAGTCTGTTGTTAGTCTGATGGGCTTTCCTTTGTATGTGATCTTATTTCTGCCTCTGGCTGCTTTTAACAGTCTGTCCTTATCCTTGATCTTTCCCATTTTAATTACTATGTGTCTTGGTGTTGTCTTCCTTGGGTCCCTTGTGTAGGGAGATCTGTGGATCTCCATGGCCTGAGAGACTATCTCCTTCCCCAGATTGGGGAAGTTTTCAGCAGCTACCTCCTCAAAGACACGTCCCATCCCTTTCTCTCTCTCTTCTTCTTCTGGTATCCCTATAATGCGAATATTGTTCTGCTTGGATTGGTCACACAGTTCTCTCAATATTCTTTCATTTTTAGAGATCCTTTTTTCTCTCTGTGCCTCAGCTTCTTTGTATTCCTCTTCTCTAGTTTCTATTTCATTTATTTTCTCCTCCACCGTATCCAACCTGCTTTTAATACCCTCCATCGTGTTCTTTAACGATTGGATCTCTGACCTGAATTCATTCCTGAGTTCTTGGATGTCTTTCCGTACCTCCATTAGAATGTTGATGATTTTTATTTTGAAGTCCCTTTCAGGAAGAGTCACGAGGTCCATATCATTTAAATCTTTCTCGGGAGTTGTATTAACAATTTTACTCTGGACGAGGTTCCTTTGGCATTTCATGTTTGTATATGGCGCCCTCTAGTGTCCAGCAGCTCTATTCTGGAGCTGCTCAGCCCCTGAAGCAATGTCGGGTGTCGCAGGGGAGCAGTACTGGGGGTAGGAAAGAGCTGTTCCCCGCATCCCGGCTGCTGTGCGTGTCTCCACTGTTTGGGCCAGTTGCACAGGTATAAGTTTTGTTCCAGAGCAGCCATATATGGACCCCTGCTTTCCACAAGCAGCCAGAATCCCAGTCTCCCCAGGAACTCTGCCTGTATTAACTTTCCAACCCAGTAGTCATGCGAGTCTCAGGAAAGCACCATGAAATGTAGGTTTGTGCTCCCAGAGCAGATCTCTGGAGCTAGGTATTCAGCAGTCCCAAGCCTTCCACTCCCTCCCTGCTCCGTTTGTCTTCCTCCTGCCGGTGAGCTGGGGTGGGGGAGGGTCTCAGGTCCCACAGAGCCACAGCTCTGGTACGTTACCCCATTCGCTGAGGTCTGCTCCTTTCTCCAGGTGTGTGCAGTCTGATGCCATTCTCTTCCCTGTTGCTCTCTCAGGATTAGTTGCGCCAATTAAATTTTCTAATTGTATCCAGTTTTAGGAGGAAGCCTCTGTCTCTCCTCTCATGCCGCCATCTTTAATCCGAATCTAGGAGGCACCTTTTTGATTTACAAAGTGGGGTTATTAACTGGTCCATCTATATAGCCAGCCTTCTCAGTCAGCATGTCCTTTCCTATGACAAAGTGTGTTTTGGGGTAGTTCTTAGTTTTGTTTGATTGTACCCATTTTGGGATCAGGTTGAGACCAGTTTGGCCTGGTCCTGATAGGCAAACAAGTTATCTCCCTGCAAAGCCTTTGCTGTCTGCATGTGAGACTCTCCTACCCTGGTAATTAGGGAAGTTTTCTTTCCTAAACTCTATCTTCCCCTTCCCCAGCTGCTCATGTCTATCTTTCTACCTACCAAGTTACTTAAGAAACAACTAGTGCAGAAAAAAGACACTCTGACCCTATTTTATCTCCTGAAAGCAAGAAATAAATCCCCTATATGAAAGGTACCCTCCCTATAGCAGGAGGTAGAGAGATACCTTACCACCAGATATAGGTAATTCAGAACCAAGAAAGATGTATAAACAAATCTTGTTACTTTTACTAATTTACTACCCCAGCCCAAATGTTGTTTAGAATTCCTTCCTAATTCATCTTCTCAAGCATAAGGTTTCCTTGTTCTGTCAATTCCTCACCAATTTATGTCTCTTTGTTTAAAAAATGCAAAAGTTTCCTGCCTTGGTCATTTCTTTGAGTCTCAATTTCACTATTGTACCTCCATGTGTTGTTGGGCAGTAGGTCTCTCCCTGCACACTAGTTGAAACCTCCACCTGAATGGGGGAAGGTTCTTCATGCTGATGGAGAAGGAATTCACAAATAGGTTGCATGAGTGTACTTAAGAAAGGAATTCATTAAAGCAAGGGTGGCAGTGAATGGCAGCAGCTGTTCAAGCAGTAGAGAGCAAGGAAGAACAGAGGGAGGAAAGGGAAGTTCATTGAACTCCTGCTCAGCATAGGGCAGATCCCTTCCCAACTCCTGAAGGCAGGGTCACCAGGTACCCAGTGTCTGATTGAATCTGCAGGGTGTGGGAACTAATTCCTTACCACCCCAGGATTTGGGGGAGCCACACAGAACTGGATGGGGTGAGATTTTATCTGAGAGCTTCCCAAAGGCAAAAAAAGAGATTTTCAGCCAGGCTACTAAAGAGCATGATCATAGAGCTGCAGTCCTGTCTGGGTCTCCCAGGTGACAGAAAATTACAAGTCTAAATCAGAGATTTTAGTAGCCCTTCCTTGCTTGTCTGAAGTAGAACATAGAGAGAAGGTTAGTGCCTAAGTCTAGAAAACTGAATGAAATAGCAAAGTAACAAACACATGACTGGAAGAGTGCAGAGACAAAACACTCTGAGAAGTGTTCATTTAAGGCAAAGTAGACACACAATGAGAGGGGAATGCAGGCAGCCTCAGAGAGGACGCACACTGAAGGGTTTAGGATTTGTCTTTTAAAGCTTTCAAGAATGGGGCAAAGGGCAGGGGGTGAGAGGTGAAGGGTGGTAGGCCTGTCATATGGTCCTGTGATATCTATATTGGTGAGAGACGTGCCAGCATTGATAGTGCTCTAGATATTCTGTAAGATAAACTTAACGCAAGGAATTTCTTGATCCTGTTCTTCTCCAAGATAGAACTGGTTGCCCTCAAGCAGTGGGGACATAACATTTAGGACTGCTTGTCCTTTCTTAAGATATGGTCAGTTGTTGGCTAATTACCATAAAATATGTTAGGAATCTTACCTCCTAAGTCCTTGTTTTTTTTTAAGTGGAATTATCATTAAGATGGAGTCCCTTCTGTTCTTACTATACTATTTATATCTTTGCATTTTTCATCATAGGCAGGAAAAATTCATCATGATGCTTGTCTTACATCTCTGCTCTACTTCACATACAAACATAATTAAACTTTTTTTTTCTCCTGTTGATCTGTTTCATGCCAATTTCATTCTTAGACCAGCTAGAGGAATGTTGAGGGATAGAGGAAAAAAATTTTTCCCCAGCTGTTGGGTAGTCTTATACTTCTTTTACAAATGAAGATACTGATGCTTGAAAAAATTACTTGTTTTGCTCCACGTCAGATAACTGATAAGGAGCCACATTGGAATGTGATTCCAGTTTTCGTTTGTATGACTTGAAAACCATAAAATTTGAAAACTAGTATTGTCTATTCCTACCTGTGCCTAATCTTGACTTTGGGATTCCAAGCTAGTGTGTACCTGTATATAGTGTGTTAACTTATCTGAACTGTCATAGTCTCTACTTTGGCACAACATGGGCTTTTCTTGACTTCTAGACACTTTCCACAGTCTTCTTTTCACTTAGCCTATCCTTGATTCACTTCCTCCTAGTTCAGAAACTTCTCCTGAATCTGGCCTGACAGTCTCCCCCGATTAGGGTAGGTGCTCTCTTAATTACCTCCATGACACCCTATGCCTACCTTTCTCATAGTGACCATGCCAAAGCATGGGGGCATGTGTGTTTCTTTGTCTTTCCCACTACATTTCTTGAGAAGAAAAGGCATATGGAATTAATCTTCTATAAGCCTAGGAACATCTATAACCTAATCTATGCTCAGTCAGTACTTGAATTAATAAATATTTTCCCTGGCTTTAATGTTTCTATAAAATATTTTCCTAGAAACAGAAAGACTTAAGGTTGTCCTGACTGTGTTCTGCTTATAAAAATGAAGAACAGTAGCAACATATTATGTATATTTTATCAGGTTCTTTTGTTTATATTATCACTTATTCCCTGTGTGAATTCAGCTTGTTTTATCCTCATTTCACAGATGTGCAAACTAGACTGGAAGTTTAATAATCGGGAAACAGGTTGTACTGGCTATAGGTGATACTACAGCAGAATTAGCCATTATTATTATTATTATTATTATCATCATCATCATCATCATCATTATTATTAATTGGGGGCATTCCTTAGGATAATGTACAATAGAGCTGGCTTCCTTCCCCTTTAGAGTGACTTCCCCTGGGCATATGAAGAGAGGCAGACAATTCAGAATATTAAGGTCTCCACAGCATGCTCTATGTGAGGGTAGCTTCTGCCATCTTTGGATGTTGCTGTTGAAATATTCTACCAGAATGTGTCAAAAAGTTCTGACATCAGGTTAGAGTTGTATATTCCTAGCTCCCTAAAACTTCACTCATTGGTGACCTCACTTGACCAATTCAGATGCTGAATAGTGAATTCCCAAACACACCCTTGAACATCTTTATCAAGTGGTAGTTCTTTTAAAAATGTACAGAATTATGACCTGAGTAGGTCTACAACTGCAAACAGTCCAGGTGTTCTTCAAAAGGAGCATGGATAAAATGGAATACTACTCAGCAATATAAGGAAGCAAATGGCTGATACATTCAATTACATGAATGAACCTCAACAACATTATATTGAGTAAAAGACGTGTTTTAGCTTCCTATTTTCTGTGTAACAAATGGCCATAAACTTAGTGGCATAAAACAAGGAAAATGTATTATCTGACATTTCTGGAGGTAAGAAGTCCAAAGAGGATCTCACCAGGTGAAAATAAGTGATGTTGATAGCTGTATTCCTTTATAGATACTTTAGGGAATAATTAATTTTCTTGGCTTTTTCATCTTGAGGCTTTTCGCATACTTTGGTGTGTGGCCCCTTTCAACTTTCAAAGCTGTCAGTGTTCAATCGACTCTTACTCATGATGCTTTCTCTGGTTTTGACTTTTCTGCTTCCCTTGCCCACATTTAAGTACACTTGTGATTATGTAATGCCCACACAGACAATCCAGTATAATTTGCCCATTTAAGTTCACTTGATTCACCACCATAATTCCATCTCCTACTTTAATTCACCTTGCCACCTTGCCATATGGTATAACATGTGCACAGGTTCTGGTGATTATGCTGTGGGTATTTTGTGGGGGCATTATTCTGTCTACCACAAGCAGCCTTATTTATGACTTTCCTTCCATAAAAGCATGTATTTATCACTTTCTTTCAATGAAATGCTAGAACAGGCAAAACTAATCTTTATGAAAATGAACTGGAACTGTGGTGCTCTTGGTGCTTAGGAGTAGAGAGTGATTGGGAAAGGGCATAAGATAACATTCTAAAATTATGTTAATGTCCTTTATTTTTATAAGAATATTTGTTACATAGTTATATAAATTTGCCCATAAATTTTTCCAAACTAGGGGGAAAATGATTGGAGTGTGAGAAATGAGGTAGAAACCTCCTTCCCCAAACACTATATATAATACAAAAATACAGGTAAGCCTGAAGGAGTGACATGAAGACTGCAGAACAGACTGCCTACATAGTGGGAAGAGAGAAGACCTCACAAAAAATGGTAAAGTACCAAAGCTGTGATCTGGTGGGACGCAAGCATGTCCCACACTGCAGCTCACAGGTGGAAGAGAAATGGAGCGGGGAGGCAGTAGAAGCCCAAGAGTGCTAAAAATACAGCCCTGAAAATCTCTGGGAGCATGAAACCACATTACATGATGCTCTGGAGAAGAGTGGGTTTGAAAAGCAAAGATGAGGCAGAATACTTGGAGAGACTGAGATTCAACCACTTGTGGGGAATAGGTACCTATAACCGGCTACTCCAGGGCAAAAGAAAGGCAGGCACTTTGCAAGACTTTCCAACAGCAAGAGGGGTGCTAAAGGCACAATGATTACACAGAGCTTGCTGCACAGGTAAAAGGGCAGGTGGACAAAATCTGTCTTGTACACTCAGCCCAGTAGAATGGGAATTCTGGGGAGCTTCAGATACTCCATACCCCTGGCTGCCAATGTAGCACTGAGGCTTCCCTCTGTGATATGCAGCCTGTAGCTGCTTCCTCCTGGCAGGCACCAGTCTGCTTACCTCCTATCCTTCTCCATCCTCCCCACCCACCCTCTCTTACCCCTTCCCTTTGGTAACTGCTAGACCCTTCTTGGAGTCTGTGAGGCTGCTGCTATTTTGTTCCTTCAGTTTTTTCTTTGTTGTTATACTCCACAGATGAATGAAATCACTTGCTATTTGGCTTTCTTTTCCTGGCTTATTTCACTGAGCATAACACCCTCTAGATCTGTCCAGGTTGTTGCAAATGGTAGGATTTGTTTTCTTCTTATGGTTGAATAGTATTCCATTGTATATATGTACCACCTCATCTTTATCCATTCATCTACTGATGGAAACTTAGGTTGCTTCCATATCTTGGCTATTGTAAATAGTGCCATGACAAACATAGTGGTGAACATGCCTTTTTGAATCTGGGATCCTGTTCTCTTTGGGTTAATTCCTAGGAGAGGAATGACTGAGTCAAATGATATTTCTATATTTTGCTTTTTGAGGAACCTCCATATTGCTTTTCACAGTGGTTAAAATAATTTACATTCCCACTTTCAGTGTAGGAGGGTTTCCCTTTCTCTGCATTGTTGCCAGAATTTGTTGTTCCTTGTCTTTTCGAAGTTGGCCATGCTAACTAGTGTAAGGTGATGTTTCATTGTGTTTTTAACTTGGATTTGTCTGGTAATTAGTGATATGGAGCATCTTTTCATGTGCCTGTTGTCCATCTGAATTTCTTTTTTGGAGAAGTGTCTGTTCGTATCCCCCACCCATTTTTTAACTGAATTGTTGTTTGTTTTTGGGTGTTGAGGCATGTGAGCTCTTTATATATTTTGAATGTTAACCCTTTATTGGATAAGTCATTTGAATATATTCTCCCATACTATAGGATGTCTTATTGTTCTGCTGATTGTGTCCTTTGCTGTATAGAAGCTTTTTAGTTTGATATAGTCCCATTTGTTCTCTTTTGCTTTTGTTTCCCTTGCCCGAGGAGATATGTTCAGGAAAAAGTTGCTCATGTTTATATTCAAGAGATTTTTGCCTATGATTTCATCTAAGAGCTTTATGGTTTCATGACTTATATTCAGGTCTTTGATCCATTTCAAGATTACTTTCATGTATGGAGTTAGACAATAATCCACTTCCTTTCCCTTACATGTAGCTGTTTAGTTTTGCCACACCAGTTGTTGAAGAGGCTGTCATTTCCCCATTGCATATCCATGGCTCCATATATTAGTTGGCCATATATGTGTGGGCTTATATATGGGATCTCTATTCTGTTCCATTGGTCTATGGGTCTGTTCTTGTGCCAGTACCAAGTTGTCTTGATTACTGTGGCTTTGTAGTAGAGCTTGAAGCTGGGGAGCAAACCCCTCATGCTTTATTATTCCTTCTCAGGATTTCTTTGGCTATTTTGGGTCTTTTGTGGTTCCTTATGAATTTTAGAACTATTTTTTCTAGTTCATTGAAGAATGCTGTTGATAGTTTGATAGGGATTACATTAAATCTGTAGATTGCTTTAGGCAGGTGGCCATTTATATTAATTCTTCCTATCCATGAGCACAGGGTGTATTTCCATTTATTGGTGCCTTCTTTAATTTCTCTCATGAGTGTCTTGTAGTTTTCAGGGTATAGGTCTTTCACTTTCTTGGTTAGGTTTATTCCTAGGTGTTTTATTCTTTTTGATGCAATTGTGAATGGAATTGTTTTCCTGATTTCTCTTTCTGCTAGCTCATCATTAGTATATAGGAATGCAACAGATTTCTGTTGATTTTGTGTCCCGCAACTTTGCTGAATTCAGTTATTAGTTCTAGTAGTTTTGAAGTGGATTCTTTAGGGATTTTTATGTACAACATATTGCCATCTGGAAACAGAAGCAGTTTAACTTCTTCCTTACCAATATGGATGTCTTTTATTTCTTTGTGTTATCATATTGTTGTGGCTAGGACCTCCAGTACTGTGTTGAATAAAAGTGGGAAGAATGGGCATCCTTTTCATATTCCCAGTCTTAAAGGAAAAAATTTAGCTTTTTGCTTTTAATTATAATGTTGGCTGTATGTTTGTTATATATGGCCTTTATTTTGTTGAGGTGTTTGCTCTCTATACTCATTTTGTTGAGAGTTTTTATCATGAATGGATGTTGAATTTTGGTGAATGCTTTTTCAGCATCTATGTAGATGATCATGTGGTTTATGTCTGTCTTTTTGTTGTTGTGGTATATGATGTTGATAGATTTTTGAACATTGTACTATCCTTACATCCCTGGAATAAATCCTACTTGATTGTGATGGATGATCTGTTTAATGTATTTTTGAATTTGGTTTGCTAATATGTTGTTGAAGATTTTTGCATGTAAGTTCATCAGTGATATTGATCTATAATTTTCTTTTTTTGTGGTGTCTTTGCCTGGTTTTGGTATTAGAGTTATGCTGGTCTCATAGAATGTGTTTGGAAGTATTCCCTCCTCTTCTACTTTTTTGAAAACTTTAAGGAGGATGGGTATTAGGTCTTCACTAAATGTTTGGTAAAATTTAGCGGTGAAACCATTTGGTCCAGGCATTTTGTTCTTAGGTAGTTTTTTTTATTTCCAATTCAATTTCATTGTTGGCAATTGGTCTGTTCTGGTTTTCTGTTTATTCTTAGGTCAGCCTTGGAAGGTTGTGTTTTTCTAGAAAGTTGTTCCTTTCTTCTAGGTTATCCAATTTGTTACAATAATGTTTTTCATAATATTCTTTAATATTTCTTTGTATTTCTGTGGTGTCCATAGTGATTTTTCCTCTCATTTCTGATTCTGTTTATGTGTGTAGACTCTTTTTCTCTTTATAAGTCTGGCTAGGGGTTTATCTACTTTGTTAATTTTCTCAAAGAACCGTCTCCTGCTTTCACTGATTCTTTCTATTGTTTTATTCTTCTTGATTTTATTTATTTCTGCTCTGATCTTTATTTTGTCCCTCCTTCTACTGACTTTGTGCCTCATTTGTTCTTCTTTTTCTAGTTTCATTAATTGTGAATTTAGCCTATATATTTGGGATTGTTCCTCTTTTTTGAGGTAAGTGTGTATTGCAATATACTTCCCTCTTAGCATGGCCTTTGCTGCATCCTACATATTTTGTGTTGTTGAGTTATTTTTTTTATTCATCTCCATATATTGCTTGAACTGTATTTTTGTTTTGTCATTGATCTGTTGATTATTTAGGAACATGTTGTTAAGCCTCCATGTGTTTGTTGGCTTTCTTGTTTTCTTTGCATAATTTATTTCTAGTTTCATTTCTTTGTGGTCTGAGAAACTGGTTGGTACCATTTCAATCCTTCTGAATTTACTGAGGCTCTTTTTGTGGCCAAGTATATGATCTATTCTTGAAAATGTTCCATGTGCACTTGACAAGAATGTGTATCCTACTGCTTTTGGGTGGAGTGTTCTTTAGATATCTGTTAGGTCCATTATCTGTTCTAATGTGTTGTTCATTGCCTCTGTCTTCTTACTTATTTTCTCTCTCTTTGATCTGTCCTTTGGAGTGAGTGGTGTGTTGAAATGTCCTAAAATGAATGCATTACATTCTATTTCCATCTTGAATTCTGTTAATATTTGTTTCACATATGTAGGTGCTCCTATGTTGGGTCTATAAATATTTGTAATGCTTATATTCTTGTTGGACTGACCCCTTTATCATGATGTAATGTCCTTATTTGTCTCTTGTTCCTTTCTTTGTTTTGAAATCTATTTTGTCTGATACAAGTCCTGCAAGTCCTGCTTTTTTCTATTATTTGCATGAAATACATATTTCCATCCCTTCAGTTTTAGTCTGTCTATGTCTTTGGTTTTGAAGTGAGTCCCTTGTAGGCAGCATATAGATGGGTCTTGTTTTTTATCTATTCAGTAACTGTATGTCTTTTGATTGGTGCATTCAGTCCATTTACATTTAGGGTGATTATCGATAGATATGTACTTATTGCCATTGCAGGCTTTAGATTCGTGGTTACCAAATGTTCATGGGTAGCTTCTTTAGTATCTAACAATCTAACTTAACTCACTTATTACACTATTTCAAACATAACCTAAAGGTTCTTTTTTTTCTCCCTTCTTTTTCTTCCTTCTCATCTGATTATATATTAGTTGTCATATTCTGTACTCTTTATCCTTTGACTGACTTTGTGGGTATTTAATTTAATTTTGCATTTGCTTAGTAATTAATTGGTCTACTTCATTTACTGTGGTTTTATTTTCTCTGACAAGAGCTATTTAGTCTTAGGAGCACTTCCATCTATAACAGTCCTTCCAGAATTCTTGTAGAGATGTTTTGTGGGAGGTAAATTCTCTCTTTTGCTTATCTGGAAATTGTTAATCACTCCTTCAGATTCAAATGATCATCTTTCTAGGGAGATTATTCTTGCTTCAAGGCCTTTCTCTTTCATTGTTTTAAATATATCATGCCACTCCTTTCTGGCCTGTAAGGTTTCTGCTGAGAAGTTTGTTTATAGCCTGGTGGGTTTTCCTTTATATGTGTTCTTTTTTTCTCTCTCTGGCTGCTTTTAATGGTCTGCCTTTATCCTTGATCTTTGCCATTTTTATAATTATATGTCTTGGTGTCTTCCTTGTGTCCCTTGTGTTGGGAGATCTCTGTACCTTCATGATCTGAGAGACTATGTCCTTCCCCAGATTGGGGAAGTTTTCAGCAATTACCTCCTCAAAGACACTTTTTCTCTTCTTCTTCTGGTACCCCTCTAATGCAAATATTGTTCCATTTAGATTGGTCACACTGGTCCCTTAATGTTCTTTCATTCCTAGAGATCTTTTTTCTCTGTGCTTAAGCTTCTTTGTTTTCCTGTTCTGTAATATCTATTTTATTTACTATCTTCTCTACTTTTTCTAATCTGCTTTTAAATACCTCTATTGTATGCTTCACTTCAGATACTGCATTTTTCAAGATTTATGTCTCTTTTTTGAATTCCTCTCTGTTAACTTGAATCTTTTTCTGTAGCTCCGTGAGCATGTTTATGATTTTTATTTTGAACTTTCTTTTAGGAAGATTGATGAGTTCAGTTTCACTTAGCCCTTTTTCTATTTGTGGGACTTTAGTTTGAACCAGGATCCTTTGAAGTTTCATATTTGTAGGTCCCGCCCTCTGGTGCCCAGAAACTCCACTCTCTGGAGCTGCTCAGCCCCTGGAGCAACTGTGGGGGTCTCAGGTGAGCGGCTCTAGTTTCTGCCAGGAGGGAAAAACTCTTTCCTGCTTCTCAGCTGCAGTGCCTGCCTCCACTGCCAGGGCCAGTGGGCCAAGCATGCAGTTAGGAGCCTCTATGCTATGCCCTTGTAGCTGTTATAGGCAGGGCAACCCTCTGGCTGGCCTAGCATGGTGACAGGGGCAACAGATTTGCAAGCTGGTGCTGGCCATGAGGAAGGAGCAGCAAGTTGCATATCATGGTGGGGTGCCTCTGAGCTGCATTGCCAACCAGAGCGATGGAGCATCTGAAACTCCTGAAAGTTCCCAACTTGCTGGGTTGTGTGTGCTAGGACAATGTTTTCCATGTGTCCTTTCTCCTGAGCAGCAAGCTGTGTGTAACCCTTACTACTTTAGCAGCCCTCTTACTGTTGGGAAGTCTCTCAGAGTGCTTGCCTTTCTTTTGTCCCGGAGTGGCTGGTTTTGGGTGCCTGTTTTCCACAAGTGGCTGGAATGTCAGTCTCTCTGAGTATGCCACCTGCCTTAGCTTTCTAACCCCATTAATCTCCAGAGCACCATGTAATGTATGTGCTCCCAGGGAAGATCCTCAGGGCTGGGTGTTCAGCAGTACTAGGCCTCCACTCCCTTCCTGCTCCATTTCTCTTCTTCCAGCCTCTGAGCTGGGGTGGGAAAAGGGCTTGGGTCTCACTGGATCATGGCTTTGGTACTTTACCCTTTTCTGTGAGGTATGCTCTTTTCCCCAGATGTAGGCAGTCTATTGCTGCTTTCTTTCCTATTGCTTTTCTAGGATTAGTTGTATTTGCTATAGTTTCATAAGATATGTGGTTTTGGGAGTAGGTTTCTGTCTCCCCTCTCATGCTTCCATCTTTAAGCCAATATCCAGTTTTGTGAATATTTAAAAATGTTCATCATAAGATGCAGGTGGAAAAGTATATAGGATTGGGGTTAGTAGTTCTGTATCACATTCCTGCTTGTTTCTACTCTCTTTATGGACACTGTGGTTGGAACTCCATGCAACCCTCCTACTAGGGGATGGACTCATTCTTACCAAGGTGAAGAGTTTACTCTAACCCCCAAAGCACTCTTGTACCAATTTCCAACCTTAGATATTGAGAGACATTGGAAGAAATTAAATCCATTTTACATCCATGCTCTACACAAGCCTTCTTGGGTAGGACTATGCCTTTTGACTCTCACCCTAGCAAGATGATGTGTGTGTGCATGGGAGAAGTAGGGATGGGTGGTGGAGTTTATATGGATGGGTGTCAGGTCAGGAATTTATTCTAGAGAATCTAACACACATCCCTTCCAAGCAAATGCTGCAGTTGAGCTCTGAGTAAAGGAAGTTATAGCAAAGCTGATTCCTGTTACTGTACCTCCAACAGAGACTGTCCAAGAGGAGAAAATAGAGATGCATTTTCTAAATGGTGTCATTTTATTCCATCCAGCCTGTTCGAAGCCTACATGCAAACTCCTTCATTTGTCATATTAGGTTCTAGCAGAGCATGTGAGCAGCCCATTGCATCTCACGAAATGTGCTGATCTTCTACCCTATCACAGCCAGCAGTACATTTAGATATACCCTTTGAAAAATACTGAAATTGTCCTCAACTTCAGAGCATCTCAACTTATTTTTTCCAAACTGTGAACATTCTCCTTTTCTGGTGGACTTATGCAGGGCTTTCTATACACATCCACAGCTTCTCATTATATACTGTTGATTGTTCCTCTATATAGGCTGTCAGTGGGACTACATCCAATCTGATCTTAAAAAGAACAGAATTTTATTATTAATATATGTATTTTTTAAAATATATTTACTTTAACTTGTGATCTCTGGACCCTCATAGATCTCTAGTCTAAATTAGGTTAGTGACATGGAGCTCCTTAAAACCAAATTCTAACTTGTTTGCAACTGCAGATATATATATATATATCTCCTTCCCCTCTTATCCAGACTATGACAGGCTTCAATAATTTAGATAACATCACTACTAATAAGATGGGCCATTTTCCTTGACACTGAGCGTAGCAACTCTCCACAGTACAGATAAATTCAATACTTTTACATGAAAGCCCAGGCCCAGTAAAAGCACAACCCAGTGTGTCCCTGGTGATGCTCTCATTGGCAGTTGTTCATGGATGATAAATTGCTTTGATTCCAGAGAGTGGCAGTGGCTGCTGCTTAAGTTGAAACTTATGAAAACCGGAACCTACTTTGCTCACAGGCAATTAATGTCTGTTCTTTGTTGGCATTTTTTCCCCTTTGTTCCTCTGTTTCAATCAACATTTTTATTTTTTCACTGTTAAATCCAGACATGGTGATATTTTTGTCGGTTTCAGCTTGCCCTTCTCAAATGACCTATCATTTTGTTTATATTTCTGCTCAAATTCCTTCTACTTTTCCTTTATTATTTCTTTGGTTAGATCTTTCTAATGAAATGTTTATTTGTTTTTTCTATGTTGTTTACCTCATTTATGAGAGGCTTTGAGGAATCTAATGGTTGAATTCAAGCAGACATACCTGATTGTTCCTTGATACGTAACTTATGTTCAACTTAAGTCACTGTTTATTCAATCCTTTATTGGCTCAATATTCACTGTAACTTTCATATATGTACTTGCAAAGTGCTTTCAGATATTTAAAATTCCTTTCAGTAATATTAACAATAAACTTAAGCTTGGATAACTATAATACTTGATGAATTTTATGTCATAAAAAAGTAGTTTGTGTATATGAGAAAATAAAGTGCCCTAAAGGAAAGGGTAAGAGGAGAGCTGTGATACATATCATGTCGAAAAAAGTGTTTATGAAAAGTGGGAAGGGTGAAAACATTAACTGCCTGCATGATGCAGACTGGAAAAACATCTCATTAATTTAATTAGCAACTATTCCTTAATTATCTTCCATGTGATACCCCACACCACACCACCTTTCTCAGTCCTGTGTGGAATAACAGATATACAGTAAACACATTGATTTGTTATTGACTTGCAGTGAATGACTATACACACACTATATTCTTCATCAGCATAAGTAAATTCTGACATATTTTCCTCCTAAAAATGCTAACTGTTGGAACATTCTAGTTCTGTGAGAAAAGGTATCATCTTTTGTATTACTTAAACAAGTGATTGTTTTCTCACTTCACCCATTTCAGGCAGATTCTTTAGCCTTGTATCCTTCAATTTTCTTTGCTTTCAAGCAGGGACACCGTCTACCTCCTGGACTTGGTCTGAGGAAGTGGAATGCTGTATAAAGCAGTGTGACATTCCTCGGACATAATAACTAGTAGCTGACATATCAAAGGTATTTTTTTTGTTTGTTTCTAAGTTGGTGTTATTGTGGCTTTGTGTCATATTTGATTTTGACATGTTGAAGTTCTGTTTTAAATTAAACTTGTATGGTCAATTACCATGCCACTTATCTGTGATTCAGAATTTTACTCACCTTCTTCCTCAAAGAAGTTTTCTCAATAAAGTTTCTGTTCTTTACCATGTTTCACCCTAATAAGTTCCCAAGACTCCTCCTAATCATGTGGTTTTGGTTTTTTTTACCCATATGCATCTGCTATGGCTGTGTATATTCCCCTTTCCATTATATTCTATCTCTATTGCTCCATATGCTCAATTCTCTCAGGTGCCAAAATAAATATTGATCCTCCTCATTCCTTTAGCAGTCTTCCAATTTCCCTTTAGTTTGCTTGCTTCATTCTACAGTATAGATGACTTTGCCTATGTGTTGCCATCTCAGACTAATTCCTTAGTTCCATGCAATCCAATTCTGGATCTACTATTCCACTGAAACTGCTCTTACATAATCACTAATAAGTTTCCAATGATAAATCCAATAGCTTTTTCTTAACACTATTCCCTTTGACCATTCAATAAGCTTTTAATATCATCAACCATGTTATTTTGTGAAACTATTATCCTCCTTGCTTTTTTATGACACTGTGTTTATCAGAATGTCTCTTCACTCCTAACTTCCCTTGTCTCCTCTCTGCCAACCTCTTACCCCTTAAAGGCAGGAGATTTTTATAAGTTTCTCCAGACAAACAGAACCAATAGATTTGATTAACTGATTCACTCATTTATTTACTTTAAGAAATAGGCTCAACTGATTATGTAGTCTGGGAAGTTCTAAAGTCTACATTGGACAAGCCAGAGACCCAGGTGAGTCTGTGGTGTAGTTACAGTTCAAAAGTTGGCAGACTTGAGTCCCCAGAAGATCTGATGTTTCAGTTTAAGTCCAATAGTAGTAAAAGACCAAGGTCCCAGCTCAAGTAGTCAGGAAGGAGGAGCTCCCCCTTGTGGGAAGGTTAGCCTTTTTGTTCTATTCAGGCCTGTGATGGACTGGATGAGGGCTGCCCACATCAGGGAGAACAGTATGCTGTACTCGCTCTATAGATTTACATATTATTGTCATCCAGAAACACCCTCATAGACACATCCAGAAGTATATGTCACCAAATATTTAGGTATGCTGTAGCCGCATCAGGTTGATACAAAAAGTTAACCATCACATTTCCATTGACTTTTTTCTTCCTAAGTAACCTTTTCCAGGAGAAATCTCTTCACTCACTTTACATTTTATTATCTAAAAATTGATTCATTATACTGACTCCTTTAAGCTTACTCTTCTCCCCTTAACTAGACCAATAGTTCTGCCATTCCACTCACCATAAGCCATCATCCATTCCAAACCCTCCTCATCTCCTATATCACTGCTTCTATCAGTTATTTTTCCATGCTTACTACTTATCCATTAAATCAGATCTTCATTATCTTTTACCTCAACTATTATTAAAATTGCTTCTTATTGTCCTTGACTCCTTAAAGCCCGCATTGCTTCCAAAGTTATCTTACAGAAGAAGTTTGACTCTGCATTGATGCTACCCTAGTATCTAGAGAAAACAAGGCAAGAATCACTTTTCTGAGGAATCATGCTGAGTAGAGTCACTTGGGTCTTAGTGAGCCATCTATGGCCTTTTCTTGGTGACATAAAGTAAATGAATTCAAGAAAGATTCCATATCATGTTCCAGTAAAGGATACCTACAAGTGGTTTTGAACTTTGATCAAAAGGGTATAAAATGTTATAAATGAGGAGGCAAACTATGAGTTCAAATGCTGGGGTATATGTGATGAATTAAGATAATGCTAACCCTAACTGTAACCCTAACCCTAATATGTATGTGATGAATTAAGATAAGTAGACTAGAAGTAGTGCTGTGCACAGTGTGAGGGCACAAGGCACCCACTTGCTGATAAAGTGGAGGTTACGGAAAGTTGGAACCGATAAAAGTTGGATGGGCTGATGAGACCGTCTTATCTGCCACAAATGCCAGCCATACTAATTCATTCCTCATAAAACAAATCCCATGCTCTTACCATGATAAACACATACATTTGCATTTTCATATACCTGCCTTCAAATATCATCTTCGTTATACCATTTACCAACCAGGATACTTAGAGAAGGTATTTTAAGTCTCTTGGTTTATTTATTTATAAAATTAGGATAATAACGCCATCCTTGAAGTGTTCTGAAAAAGTTAATTAAAATAGCCTGCATGAACCACTTCATACCATCAGGATGCGTATTACAACAAACAAACAAACAAACAAAACACATGTTCATGTTGGTGAGGATGTGGTGATTCTACCATGGAAAACAGTATGGTGGTTTAACTGAAAAATTACAAATAAAATTCCCATAATTGGTTCAACAATTCCAGTCTGGGTTATACTCAGAAGAAGTGAAAGGGGGACTTAAATAGATATTTGTAAACTGATATTTATAGCAGCATTATTCACAATAGCCAAAAGGTGGAAGCACCCAAGTGTCCATTGGATAAATGGATAAACAAACATGGTGTATACATACTCTGGAATATTATTTATCCTTAAAAAAAGGATGGAATTCTGACCCGTGCTACAATATGAATGAGCTTTGAAGACATGATGCTAGGTGAAATAAGCCAGCCACAGCAGGACAAATACTTATATGAGGTACCTACAGTGGACAAAGTCAGAGAGAGAACGTAGAATGACAGTTTTGAGGGCTAGGAAAACAGGTTTGTGAAGCTTTTATTTCATGGCTACAGAGTTTCAGTTTGGGGATATGAAAAGTGTTCTGGAGGGATGATGATGATGGTTGCACAATAATGTGAATATACTTAATATCCCTGAACTATACACTTAAAATGTTAAATTGGTCAATTATATCATACATATCTTACCTCAATAAAAAATATAGGATGTATGTAGTACATATAAATCTCTCTGAATCAAGACTCTCTTGATTTAGCTACTGTCTTTACATACCCTATGCATATCCTAAGCTTCTATTAATCATTCTGCTCTGTACCCCATTCCATGAATAGGCCACATAAGTTCATAGCCATGTACATTCTTTCATGCTTTTTTTATCTCCTTCTGCTATATTTGAGATCTCTTCCCTCGTGCTGAAATCTTAGTGTACCTTTAAGATTCTATGTCCTAAGTAAGTCATTTTCATATATCACCATTTAAAATCAAGAATTACTCCTTCATTTGTACCCTGTGTCACGCTTATGTTGGGGGGGGGAATTTTTCCTTTACCCTTCAAGTTTCTTTTAACTGGTCTAATAAGTAAATTGACATGAGACAAATTAATAGTGCATCAAATTCAATTATGTATGTATGGGAAGCCCACATACATTAGAGGGTTCAAAAGCAGAAAGGTAAAATGAGGTATATATGCCATCCTGAGCTAAGGAATGGGATGGAGCCTGGGACTTCAGAGGGGCAGAGGGCAATTCACAGGGCAATAAAGGGCAGATGTTTGGTAATTAGATGTTTGTCCTGCCATGCAGATGGAGCACTCAAATATAATTTTAGAAAAGACCCCAATTTAGACTTTTCTAGGTAGTTAAGGAAAGGGTAAATTTTTCTCTTGAGTCTGTAGGTTCTTGATGGTTTTCAGCTCAAAATCATCCATGTGCTAAGGTGGCACATTTGGGGGAAACTTGTCCTGAACCCCTTCACTTATTTATACCTTTATTTACACTGCATGTATTGTTTCCCCTTGTTATAGACAATTGTAGGCATTTAGTGTCCTTCATCAGACATTAAGTTTCTAGATTTTAGGATGTCTGACTTCTCTCCTCTGTGCCTAGTAAGTCAATGAATACTTGATCTGAAATGGGAGGGTCTTACTGAAAAACCCTGGAGAAGTCAGTTCTTGACTCCTCTTGATTTGTAAGAGGCAGATAAAACTCAATAATTAAAGGACATTTTCTCTGGAAATGATTTTGAAAAGGTTTTGTATTATAATTGGTGAGAATATTTTTCTTGTTCTCTCCTTTTTCCTTTCTCTAGCCCCTAGACTTTAATACTATTCATTAGTGCCACTTAAAGGTCCAAGAGTTGATCTTGTACTTCAATTTGGAGAAATACAGAGACAATAATATTTCAGTTTTTATATTTGTGAGAATTCATGAAGAGAACAATTTTTCTCAAGTGGTTAGTGAATAATGATAGAGTGAGTGGAAGTTATAGAACAGACAAGTTATTAAAACACTAAATATTTAAGGTGAACTACACCACTTACCTGGTCTCATTGTTACATAAATTGAAAATCCTATATAGCTAATGATGCATGGCAGAGACACAGCCTTTTTTTCATGTTGCTCGACACTCTTAATTATCCTCTGCAAGTTAACTGCTCCCTGGAGGAGTAAGCTACACTATCCTTAATAATGTTGACTCTTGAATTTCATACCTGGTGGTATTATGGTTCTAAACAGCAGAACAACTGGGTTACTTTCAACTAAAAAGTGCTGTGAAGAAGTTGTACTAATGGAAGGGAAACTCACTGGGTCCATGGAGGTAGTTCTCTATCCCTTTCTGCACCCACAGGTCTGGGGAACTCTAATTTGGTCTTGGATAACTTTCTATTAAAGAACAAAAGAGCCAGTCAAAGTACTGGGGCTTGCTAATTCCATTAGGGCCCTCCTCACTAACAGTCATGAATTTCTTCTCTCTAGACTTTATTGCTATAATAACCATTCATGCTCTAAAAGTCATTTTGTCATAGTCTTTCTTCTTAGCTCCTTTGCTGGTGTCTCCTCATCCTCTGGAAGAGGTCTACGTATTGGAAAAAGTGCCTGCTCTATATGCACAGCAGAGGGACAGTAATTCTGTAGAGCATGTTGTGGGGTACATTAGTGAGAGGGATAGCAGAGCCTCTAAACTCATGTCCCAGATTGACACAGACTGTTAAAGACTCCTCACAATGTACTTAAGCCACTGCGGGAAAAGACTGACTCTTTTTCAGGCAATTTTATAGTTCAATATTGACAGGAGCACTAGAAGAAATTTCAGATTGCCTATTTCTGCTGGCTAGAAAGTCCTGTAATTATGGCAGGCAGGGGGCAGAATGCCTTTGGTGGCTGACAGTGAAAATACTTGATCTGAGCTCTCAAAGCCTTTGTAGATATTTCTATCCAGAGAAGAGCACCAGGGCTGCATTAGCTGAGTCCTTGAGATGCAATTGAGGAGGCAATGCTATTTTCCTTCTGGCTGAGAGAAATGGCAGAGCCTCTTTGCAGCAAATGATCATAAATTGCCCGAGTGTCTCCAAGGCAATGAGAGGACTTGCGTTTTAGAGCTAATGCAAGTTGCTCTCATACTTTTGAGTGGTGCTTGCTACTGGGAAGAAGTAAGGGCCTGAGGACAGAGCTACCAAGGCAGGTCTGTATGCCCCAAGTAAATGCGATTGAAAGTGAAAGGCTTTTAGCTCTTATACTTTAAAAACAGATCCTCAAACCTCAATAATCAAATCAAGAGGGGACCAAAGCCAGAAACTAAGATCAAGTGAAATTTGAAAATAGGGAAGTGAGAGAATAAATAAGATCCCCAACTAGATTTGAGCCTGACGGTCAATCCTGCCTTATATCCCTTTTATGTTTAAAATTCTGTATAAGGCTATGTGAATCGTGTTATAGAAACATGTAATCAAAGAGCATGCATGTATTTCTATTTTAAATTCAGAGAGTTCTTGTTCAGTGCTGCTTAAGGCCATTTTGACCAATTTTGAAAAATGATTTCAGGATACAATCTAGGTCATCTTTAAACTTCCTGAGCTGTGCTATTCCCTGGTTCTTTCAAATAATTCTGTAAGAACACTTCTAATGTACAGACTTACAGTAAGTGATTTTTCATAGACTTAGACTATGCTCTTACCTGTGGTTATAAAATTTCCTTAGAAGCCCTAAAGTATTATATATGTTTCTAGAATACAACTATGAGAATTGATTCAGCGTAACACAGGATTTGGCCACCTGGTCATCCCTGCTTTTTTTGTTTGTTTGTTTTTGTATTTGAAATGATTCACATATCAAAATGTAATAACCCAAATTTTAAGGTAGAAATATTAAGTCAAAGCGAACTACTTAGGAAATAAATACATTTGTAGGTAACTTTCACTAGGCTATTGTTTTTGATGTGCTGGTAATGATGATGCAATGGTGATACATGTCACTCAGGAGGTGTTCATTCACTAGGTACAAAAATCTCTGCGAGGAATGATTTCCTCAACATCTTTATCATGATCATTACTCCTATTCTTGGAAGAAACCGAGGCTCAAGAGGATAATTAAGATCATATAAAGAGTATATGGAGGATGTTGGCCTTTAATGCATATTATCCTATTTCCCAAAGCAAAAAAGCAAACAAGGAAGGAGGGTTGGTATGACAGAAAAGGCACTAGCTTTTTTGTTGAGAGATTTAGAGTAATGTTTGCACTCATTCCCTAGCAGTGTGCAATGAATTTCATTAGCTTTTGAGATCCAGTGTATGGTCTTCATTATTCTGGAAAGAATACTCCAATCTTGTTTTGGTAAAACTCTACTTCTAATCGTCAACTATATAGATTGAGCACTTTTTATTTAACTCCCAGCTGCAGATGTTAGGTTTCAATTGACTAAAGTACCATTTTCCTGGCTTCAAAGATGGATCAGATATTTGCTAGAGCTTCATGTATAGGAATTAATATCTCTCTTCTTCTGCAAGAACTATCAAAATATACATTGTCATTCATTGGATGGTATGGTGTTGTGTGAATATATGGTTTATTAGAAATAAAGCAACTATTTGGACCTTGTGAAATGATGAATCAAAATTCCCTGTGGGCATGCTCCTTTATGGCATGTCCTTTCCACAGCTCTCAGCAAGAGATGAAAGCTTCTCCGCTCCACCTTTTGAATCTTGGTTGGGTTTCTAACTTGGTTTGACTAATAGAGGATGAAAGAAATGACATTGTGCAGCTCTAAGACTGAGCCGATGCAGCTTCTGTTTTCAGTCTTTTGGAACCCTGTCCATGCAAGGGAGCCAGTTTAGTCTGTGGAGGATGTTTATACCGCAAGGAAGAGATCCTTGGGATTCAAAATGATAACCAGCTTCAACTGTCAGACCTGTGAGTCAGGCCATCTTGGAGCTTCCAAATCAGCTGATCCTCAGTTTAATGAAACTACATGAGAAAATGCAGTAGAGGAACCACAGCCAGCTGAAATTATTGTGAGAAAAAATATCATTGTCTTTTTAAACCACTTAGTTTAATAGTGGTTTATTAAACAGTGACAATTAAATGATATAGTCACTATGGCTAGTGAACTGGATGGACCAGGTAGAGTGATTACAAGGGAAGAAGAACAGATTTGTGCTGCCTCATATGAGCTGTTCAACCAGGCCTTACATCAAGACCGCCCTGTACCCAGTCTTAGCATTTCTGAAAGCCTATCCCTCCTCTCCCCTTATTTTCTGCAGAAGGTGGGATGGGGGATGGTTTAAGTCAATTATATTTCTTTAAGCTGCAATACAAGTAATAAATTACCTTAGTCACCCATGTGGTTGTTAGATAATTCTCATAAACACTTAGATTCAGAAATGATTTTATCTTATATGGGTCTATTCACCTTCGAAGAGATGGGTAGAAAAATCATTATGAAAAACAAAATTCTAAAACCAAGACTATCTAAAGTTTAAGTGTAATAAAGCTCTAGTAGCTTTAGTAACATCTTTCCTTTGTTCATTTCTGAAATAAGGCCTTAACTGACTTGCCTTATCTAAAATTGGCCCTTTAGTGTAGGCCTAAGTTATTTTTTCAACTTGGTGAATACTATTTCGTGGTTATGAAGTTGGAATTTTTAAATAGGAGATTGTTGATTGTTTCTAGCTCTCTCTATGTGAGACAGAAGGAAGGACACTGTTTTCAATTTGGAATCAGCGGCCAGTACCTCACCCACATGGTGGGGCAGGTACAACATTTAGTACCAATATCAAGTACGAGAAAGGAACAGAAAAGAAAACATCACTTTTAAAAATGAATTGTATTAAAATTTAAATATACAAGTTCCTGAGATAAAATTTAAAAGCTCTTTGGCCTCTAAGAGATGGCCAAAAATCTAAATAATAATCATTATTTAAATTGTCTTTGACACTGAATTCTGGCTTTCAAGCTGCCTTATTTCTAGACTTCGGCTTCTAAAATTTGCAAAACTATCTCCTTCACTATGGCATCAAATGTAAGGATAACATAACCTGGGTATTAGGAATAATGTCTCACTAGCTATACAAATGGTTGATTTCATAACTAAATTAGATAAAGTGGTGTTATAAAGACTGAAGTTTAGTTTTGTTTGTAAGAAATAATCAAAATTGACTGTGGTATAAATCTCATTCAGCCCACTGATTAGAAGTTCCCAGGCATTGGAGGAGTCATTCATTTACTTATTAAATTTATGGAGTACCTAAAATATGTCAGGTCCTGTGCTGAAAGGAATGAGAAATGGTAAATTTTCTCAGGGAGCTCAGAATCTCAAAGATGAGCCAGGCAATTTGTCAGACTGAACAATAAAATGATTCAGGTTAATGAGAAGTGGCCGACAATTCTGGACAGAGACAGAGTTAATTGGGTATTCTTCTCAAAAGAAAATGCCAGCCATGTTGTCCACACTTGCTATCTGAGTGGGGCACTTCATATTGTCTTTATTTCTTTACTGGTGCAAAGATCTGTTCATGGGATTGAAGTACATATGAGAGGGAGCCATCAGTGCTACATATTCCAACATGGTTACTTTCTCCTTCCAGTCACCTAATAGAATGGTACTTGCTGACCCTCATTTGGGCGGATGTGACAAAATGATGACTTCTAGGCCATGAATTATGAATGGAATTATCTTATGTCAGTCTCATGTTCAGCTTTTAGAATATAGAACAAATCTCTACAGGTCGTTCTCTCTTACTTGCACTGCAACCAGCAATATTCAAGAGGTTGGAGTAACATGTGTAGAGCATGTTACTGATATGCAATAGACATATAGAAGGAGCAAGTAGGCTGTCTTTCTTGATATAAGTCACTAGGACTTTGGTGTTATTACTAGATGTTAACCAGTGCATCCTGAATGAACAGAATGCTTTTGCATACTTTCATACTTGTTTACTTATGTGAATTGTAATGGAGTGTATACTTCCAATACTTACTACTTTTTCAGACTTCTAAATGGCAATCCCTACTTCTAAATTAAATCCCTACTTCTAAATGGAAATACTTGTGCATTTCTTCTGAACAGGCACCCAAAGTGATAGATAGTACATACGTGAATGTACAAGCATATACACATACTATACACACACTTAGAGTTTGCTTTCTTCTTTTATTTAATGTATGATCATCCACATGTTGGAACTCTGTATATATGAGGTGTTTGCTGATTATATGAACTGGTGTCATGACTGTTTTAAAAACAGACATCAAACAAAGTTTATTTAAGGGCTTTGGAAAATTCTTTTTACTTAAGGTCTGTATACTAATAAAAGTAAATACTTAAAGACACGAGGAAAATGAAAGAACAGGAGAACTGGTGCAAAGGAAACAGGTTGATCAAAAAAAGTTGAGGATGGATATGTGAGCTTCCTCTTGGATATGTTGTATGGTTTTGTGGAAGGTGTCTAGCTATGTATACCCCACAAATTTCCTTGAAGAATTTTTCTGTGGAGGAAGTTTTTACTTCTAATGAAAGCTTCCATGTGAGAGCTTCTCTTTTAATTTTTGAAAGTTCTTGGCACTCTGTTTACATAAAGATATTTGTGATGTTCTAAAATGGTATAGCTTCACATTATACTTATCTGTGATTAATCTTTCTTGGGATGGAGATGGGTTGGGATTCTTCCCCTGAGGATACAACTTGAAGTTTCTGCAGTGTTCATGTAAAATATGATTTGACAACGAAATGTAGCTTAGAGAATCAAAAATGATGAATGTTCTAAAGGTCTCTTTAGGTAAAGAAACGAAAATAAGCATTCCATGTGTAGAAAAATTAAGTCTTAAGAGGCTAAACTCCCACAACATAAGCTACTTCTTGAAAATATATAAGGTACTTTAGAAGCTGTATTAATTCTTTCAAGATAAATTATCCTTAGCATTAAATTGTGCCCCAGGAGGCCACAATTTTTTGCTAGTTATTTCAAATAAGCATACAGTTAGTTGTAATAATGAGAGTATAGCTCTTAAGGAAACCTAGAACATGGTTTCTCCAGCATTTATTTTGTTTTTTGAAAATAGACATGTAAGTACTTGTGGTTATAATTTCACTAAATATCTGTATAATTAACTTAACAGCAGTTTAATTATGTATAGCAAACTTTTAAAATTTACCTCTTGGTAGTTTTCGGCTCACATGTATTAAGTTCCTGCCTTGATCCAGTGTGTGACACTGGGTTGGCAATGTGGCCCTTCATTCAAGGAAAACAGTCTAGTTGGGGCACAATTATATGAACGGGGGTTTTGGTTTAATGCAGAAAGTAAGCATCTGTACCCCATTAGTTCTCCATATATTTTTCTGAGAAGGCATTATTTCCTTTTGTTTAAAGGTTGAGATATGTGCATATTTTTCAGTACTCTTGCACAAAATGGATTGGAATTTCACATGCTGCAGCTACCAAAGCAAAAGGAAAAAGAAAAAGAAAGAAGAAAAAGCACAGAGAACTCAGCTATAGCACCAAGTAATTACGTTAGAATTTATACCTAAAACATCTTGCTTTGTGGATGCATCTGAGCTGATTGGCACCTGACCTTTTTTGAAAATGTCACAGTATATGATGACATAACAACTTATATTCATTCTTATATACAAAATATTAATCAGCATTGATGGCATGACATAAATATCATAAAATGAATGATTCTGAAATGGGAAAATATAAAGTTTTGGAGCTCTGTACTTGTATAAATTTTTAAAATCTCTGATTTGAACAAATTGTCATTTATATCTTCCCAGAAACACATTACCTCTGCTATGTGAAAACCCATATGATCTGCACTGTCAGATTTTATTATTATTGTGACAGATACTTTAGCATATAAATCTTAAACTAATGAAAAAATGTCATCTTTTTGGAGCTAAGTGTTCAAAGTGCATCAACTATTTGATTTGATAGACATTTCCTCAGAAGGTTTGGAAGGAATTACATATTAAAAATATGTTGTATATGAAACTCTTATCATTTATGTCCACCTCCATGGTGGATAAACTAATTGCAAACCACTTTTGAGAACTAGACTTTACAAAAAAACTTTTACCTGTAGGAATGGAACTCTAGAAATGCCAAATGGTAATTCTGTGACTTTCACAGTATACCAAGGAATTTCTTTTTATTTATTGGTTTAATATCAAAAGCAGATGAATCATGCAGTCTTTCAGAGGCAATGCCTTATACATCTTTGAAATCATCACAATGAAATCCCATAGTATCTGGTCAACTGAACTGATGATTAGCTGTGTCTTTGGCTGGCCTGTACTTCTGGACATTTGTTGTTTTAATTGATAGTGACAATTATGCATTTGTACCACATCCTAGTGTAGTGTTTCTCAAAGTGCCATGTACAGCATATCACCTGGGTGTTTATTAAAGTTTCAGTTTCCCAGGCCACATTGTTAGACATTATGATTCAGAAGGTTTCTAGAGGAGTCCCTGTAAATAATTCTGATATAGGTCGTTCAAAGGACATATTTAGATAAAGAGTGATGCAGAATGTTCAGATTTATCATTATATGATTAAAAAATCTCAGCGGTAGACTGAACTTCCAAAGTTATCTAAAATTGAATTAACAATTAAGACAACAAAGAATAAAATAATGCAAATCTATTTAATAAATAAATTATCCTTTAAAAAAGTTGTTTGTATTACAATTATTTCCAAGGGGAAGAGTTGATAAAAGTCAAATGTCCAGAGATCAACAACATTCACTTTCACTTTTCAAAGTCTTTTTTCCTAAAACTGTTCCACCATATAGTGTAGCAACATATTAGGATATTGCAGCTCTGAACTGTTCTTGCTCAATGTCCTCTATATCTCGTCATGTATTAATCTGAGTTTTTATTTCTATGGCCTCAGTGTCAGTGCAGGAAGCACTTTTCTCTGTCAAGGTACAGGCCAAGCAATTATTTGATAATCCACTAAGTAGCATAATTTTCTCCTCTGCAGAACTCACGATATGTATTTAGTTCCATTAGGAAGACAAAGGTCACAAACCCATTCTCCTGATCTTCACTCAGCACACACTCAGAAGGATAAACATTTGGGCTATAAATCTGAAAGAAGATGAGAGTCATTTTCATGGTTTTAATCATTCGTGGTCATTTTAATATAGAGTAATGTGTATGTTCTGATTCTCGTTGAATCACTTCACTCTAAGGTGAAAAATGCTAAGTGATATTCACCATGGATGTAGAATTTTCAATCCTAAGAAAGCTCTACATTTAGCAGAATTTCTCATTGCATTCCAAACAATATCCTTCCATAGAAGTTTCCCTCTAAAAAAGTATTCTTATGCTCATATGGGAAACTGCATACCAAACTGCTGCTTTTAAAGACTCATATAAAACATTAATATGCTATAAGTCTGGAGTGGCCTTGGGAATAAGAAACTTCTCTAAAATAGTTTAACTCAGCATTCTCCAAATTAATTTGTCTGTATAGCCTCCTTTTTTATTTAATATCTATTGATTACTGTAACAATCCATTATGTAGTATAACTTCCTCCTCTGGAGAACTAATGCCATATGTTTTTTTCCACTGGAAAGTGAATTTTCAAGCCCATTCTCCTGTCCTTCACTCAGTGCACACTTAGAAGGATGATATTTAGATCATAACAATGAAATAAGATGATAACATTTTCACTTTTTTTAATCACTCCAAGCCATGTAGGTACAGTATAAGTATGAGAAAGCTATTTTTGAATAATTAGTTGTTCACACAACCTCTTGTCCCATATCTCTATTCCTCCTGTATAAAATCAGATACCAAATCCCATTAACTCAACTTCACACTAGAATTATCCTTTCTAGTCTTAGTGTCACAAGACCGAACCATCACTTCTCTCTGAAACGTTGCAGTCTATTTCATGGTGTCCCTGTGTCTGTATTTTACTTCTATATGAATCTACTTATAGATGCTACTAATAGCCCTATTTAAATATTTTTAATGTCTCCTCCCTGCAAAAAGAATAAAATTTAATTCTTTGGAATTTCATTAAAAGTCCCATGACATCATCCCAATTAACTTTTCTAGTCTTATAAGCTTTTATACTTCTACATTCATACTTTATTACATCTGAAATGTCAAGTGTTCAGATATTCACCACCTATGGGCACTTGTAGGGTAGTTATTGGAGATCTCTCTTTTTAAAGATGAACTGGAGCTTTTTATCCTACTCTGTTCACCTGGTTGCATCCATAGGACTCAAAGAGACCATGTTTATTCAATGTGATTTTAATACTTAAAAAAATTGCTTGAACTATGGATGGGATCTTAAAAAAACAGACCAATGAGCTTTTTTTTTAATGGGGAATTTGGGATTGAAGCTAGGAGATTCCAGCCCCAATTTGGTCAGTCTTTTAATGAAAGAGAAATAAATCCCAGAGCTCTGGAAAACCATTTAGACTGGAAAACAAGGGAAGTAGTCTTGAGCAAAACACACAAAGAAGCAGGCGTACAGAAAGAAACAAAAATATGAGGCAGAACAAGAAACTTCACAGTATTCAGGCACTTGATTTCAATTCTCAAAATCTTACATGCTGTAAGGGTATCTTCTAAATGTGACATTTGTGCTTTGCGTGAGCTCATATTGGTCTCAATAACTTTGTAACCAAAAGAGCAAGGACTATCATAAGGTACAAATCCATGCACATCCACACATAGATGCATACCCCACATTACTCTTCCTGTGATAAGAATGTTCACCTCTCTGTACTTCTGTTTGTCAAAATCCTATCCATCATTTAAAGCTGACCTCCTGGCTTGAAGCCCATCCTAACTCTCCATGTACAGATACTCTCTTTATGCCCATGGTATTTATTTATTTTTGTTCTATTTTATTTTTTAAATGTTTTATTAAGGTATGATTCATATACACTCTTATGAAGGTTTCACATGAAAAAACAATGTGGTTAGTACATTTACCCATATTATCAAATACCCTCCCATACCCCAATGCAGTCACTGTCCATCAGTGCAGCAAGATGCCACAGATTCACTATGTGCCTTCTCTGTGCTTCACTGTTCTCCCTGTGATCCCCCACACCATGTGTACTAAACATGATACCCCTCCATCCCCTTCTCCCTCCCTCCCTACCTGCCCTGCCACACCCCTTTCCTTTGATAACCACTTGTTCATTCTTGGAGTCTCTGAGTCTACTGCCATTTTGTTCCTTCAGTTTTGCTTCATTGCTATATTCCAGAAATGAGGGAAATCATTTGTCTGCTTTATTCTTCCTTCTCAGGATTGCTTGGGCTATTTGAGGTCTTTTGTGGTTTCATATGAATTTTAGGATGATTTTCTCCAGTTTTTGGAGAATGTTTTTGGTATTTTGATAGGAATTTCATTGAATCTATAGATTGCTTTAGGCAGGATGGCCATTTTGACAATATAAATTCTTCCTATCCATGGGCATGGGATGTGTTCCCATTTGGTTTCTTCTTTAATTTCTCTCATGAGTGTCTTGTAGTTTTCAGTGTACGTCTTTCACTTCCTTGGGTAGGTTTATTCCTAGGTGTTTTATTCTTTTTGATGCAATTGTGAGTGGAGTTGTTTTCCTGATTTCTCTTTCTGCTCGTTCATTGTTAGTGTATAGGAATGCAACAGATTTCTGTGTATTAATTTTGTATCCTGCAACTTTGCTGAAATCAGATATTGGATCTAGTAGTTTTGCAGTGGAGTCTTTAGGGTTTTTTATGTACAATATCATGTCATCTGCAAACAGGGACAGTTTAACTTCTTCCTTGCCAATCTGGATGCCTTTAATTTATTTGTTTTGTCTGATTGCCATGGCTAGGACCTCCAGTACTCTGTTAAATAGAAGTGGGGAGAGTGGGCATCCTTGTCTTGTCCCATCTTAAAGGAAAAGGTTTCAGCTTCTCACTGTCAAGTATAATGTTGGCTGTGGGTTTGTCATATATGGCCTTTATTATGTTGATGGACTTGCCCTCTATACCCATTTTGTTGAGAGTTTTTATCATTAATGGATGTTGAATTTTGTCAAATGCTTTTTCAGCATCTATGGAGATGATCATGTGATTTTTGTCCTTCTTTTTGTTGATATGATGGATGATGTTGATGGATTTTCAAATGTTGTACCATCCTGTGTCCCTGGCATAAATCCTACTTGATCATGATGGATGATCTTTCTTATGTATTTTTGAATTTGGTTTGCTAATATTTTGTTGAGTATTTTTGCATCTATGTTCATCAGGGATATTGGTCTGTAATTTTCTTTTTTCATGGTGTCTTTGCCTGGTTTTGGTATTAGATTTATGCTGGCCTCATAGAATGAGTTTCAAAGTATTCCCTCCTCTTCTATTTTTTGTAAAACTTTAAGGAGAATGTGTATTAGGTCTTCACTAAATGTTTGATAAAATTCAGCAGTGAAGCCATCTGGTCCAGGCATTTTGTTCTTAGGTAGTTTTTTGATTAACAGTTCAATTTCATTGCTGGTAATTGGTCTGTTCAGATTTTCTGTTTCTTCTTGGGTTAGTCTTGGAAGGTTGTGTTTTTCCAGAAAGTTGTCCATTTCTTCTAGGTCATCCACTTTTTTGGCATATAATTTTTCATAGTGTTCTCTAATAATTCCTTGTATTTCTGTGGTGTCTGTAGTGATTTTTCCTTTCTCATTTCTGATTCTGTTTATGTGTCTAGACTCTCTTTTTTTCTTGATAAGTCTGGCTAGGGGTTTATCTATTTTGTTTATTTTCTTGAAGAACCAGCTCTTGCTTTCACTGATTCTTTCCTTTGTTTTATTCATCTCAATTTTATTTATTTCTACTCTAATCTTTATTATGTCCCTCCTTCTACTGATTTTACACCTCATTTGTGCTTCTTTCCTGATGTAGGCCCATATTGCAATATACTTTCCTCTTAGCATGGCCTTGACTGCGTCCCACAGATTTTGCTGTGTTGAATCATTGTTGCATTTGTCTCCATATATTGCTTGATCTCTGTTTTTAATTGGTCACTGATCCATTGGTTATTTGGGAGCATGTTGTGAAGCCTCCATGAGTTTGTTGGATTTTTCATTTTCTTTGCATAGTTTATTTCTAGTTTCATGCCTTTGTGGTCTGAGAAACTGGTTAATACAATTTCAATCTTTTTAAATTTACTGAGGCTCTTTTTGTGGCCTAGTATATGATCTGTTCTTGAAAATGTTCCATGTGCACTTGAGAAGAATGTGTATTCTGCTGCTTTTGGGTGTAGAGTTCTGTAGAAGTCTTTTAGGTGCATCTCTTCTAATGTGTTGTTCAGTGCCTCTGTGTCCTTACTTATTTTCTGTCTGGTTGATCTGTCCTTCAGAGTGAGTGGAGTGTTGAAGTCTCCTAGAATGAATGCATTGCATTCTATTTCCCCTTTTAATTCAGTTAGTATTTGTTTCATGTATATAGGTGCTCTTGTGTTGGGAGCATAGATATTTATAATGGTTAAATCTTCTTGTTGGATTGACCCCTTTTCATTATGTAATGTCCTTCTTTGTCTCTTGTGACTTTCTTTGTTTTGAAGTCTAGTTTGTCTGATACAAGTACTGGAACTCCTGCTTTTTTCTCTCTATTAGTTGCATGAAATATCTTTTCCCATCCCTTTACTTTTAGTCTGTGTATGTCTTTCGGTTTAAAGTGAGTCTCTTGTAGACATCACATAGATGGGTCTTGTTTTTTTATCCATTCAGTGACTCTATGTCTTTTGATTGGTGCACTCAATCCATTTACATTTAGGGTGATTATTGATATGTATGTACTTATTGCCATTGAAGACTTTAGACTCATGGTTACCAAAGGTTCAAGGTTAACTTCCTTACTATCTAAGAGTCTAACTAAACTCACTTATTTTGCTATTACAAATGCAATCTAAAGGTTGTTTTCTTTTTCTCCTCCTTTTTCTTCCTCCTCCATTCTTTATATATTAGGTATCATATTCTGTACTCTGTCTATCCCTTGATTGACTTTGGGGATAGTTAATTTAATTTTGCATTTGCTTAGTAATTAGCTGTTCTACTTTCTTTTCTGTGGTTTTATTACCGCTGGTGACAGCCATTCAACCTTAGGAACACTTCCATCTATAGCAGTCCCTCCAAAATAGACTCTAGAGATGGTTTGTGGGAGGTAAATTCTGTCATCTTTTACTTATCTGGAAATTATTTATTCCCTCCTTCAAATTTAAATGTTTTTCTTGCTGGATAAAATAATCTTGTTGAGACCCTTCTTCTGCATTACATTAAATACATCATGCCACTCCCTCCTGGCCAGTAAGGTTTTTGCTGAGAAGTCTGATGTTAGCTTGATGGGCTTTCCTTTGTATGTGATCTTATTTCTCTCTCTGACTGCTTTTAACAGTCTGCCCTTGATCTTTGCCATTTTAATTACTATATGTCTTGGTGTTGTCGTCCTTGGATTCCTCATGTTGGGAGATCTGTGGATCTCCATGGCCTGAGAGACTATCTCCTACCCCAGATTGGGGAAGTTTTTAGCAATTATCTCCTCAAAGACACTTTCTATCCCTTTCTCTCTCTTCTTCTTCTTCTAGCACCCCTAAAATGCAAATACTGTTCTGTTTGGATTGGTCACACAGTTCTCTCAATATTCTTTCATTCTTAGAAATCCTTTTTTCTCTCTGTGCCTGAGCTTCTTTGTATTCCTCTTCTCTAGTTTCTATTTCATTTATCGTCTCCTCCACAGTTTTAATCTGCTTTTAGTTATCTCCATTGTGCTTTTCAATGATTGGATCTCCGACTATAATTCATTCCTGAGTTCTTGAATATCTTTCCATACCTCCATGAGCATGTTTATAATTTTTATTTTGAACTCCCTTTCAGGAAGATTCATGAATTCCATGTCATCTTTCTCTGGAGTTACATTAATTTTACTCTGAACCAGGTTCCTTTGGCGTTTCATATTTGTATATGGCACCCTCTAGTGTCCAGAAACGTTACTCTCGGGAGGTGCTCAGCCCCTGAAGCAATGTCGGGGATTGCAGGGGAGTGGTATTGTTGCCTGGGGGGAGGAAAGACCTGCTTCCTGCTTCCCGGCTGCTATGCCTGTCTCTACTGCCTAAACCAGTTGGCCGAGCACCCAGCTATAAGCCTCTATGTTTTGCATTTGTAGTTGCTGTAGACAGATCTTCACTCTGTCGGGCCTAATGCCAGGGTAGTGTTTGCCAGTTTGTGAGCCAGGTGGGGCTCGCCAGCTGAAAGACACAGTAGGCTGCCTATCATGTAGGAGGTCCTTGGAGCTGTGTAGCCAGCCAGGGTGCTGGAGCACCTGGAAATCATGAAAGCTCCCAACCTGTTAGGCAAAGTGCACCTGGACAATTTTGTCTACCTGTCCTTCCTCCTCAGCAGTAAGCTCTGTGCAATCCTTGCCCCTTTAGCAGCCCTCTTGCTAAGAGCTTCCTTGTTAGGAAGTCTCTCAGACTGCCCACCTTTCTTTTGTCCCAGAGCAGCCAGATATGGATCCCTGTTTTTACAAGTGGCTGGAATTTTAGTCTCTCCAGGAATTCTGCCTGTCTTAGCTTTTCAATCCCCTAATCACAAGAGTATCATGAAAGCACCATGAAATGTAGGTTTGTGCTCTCAGGGGAGTTCTCTGGAGTTAGGTATTCAACAGTCCCAGGCCTCCACTCCCTCCATGCTCCATTTCTCTTCCTTCAGCAGGTGAGCTGGGGTGGGGGAAGGGCTTGGGTCCTGCCAGGCCACAGCTTTGGTACGTTACCCTGTTCCATGAGGTCTGCTCTTTTCACCAGATGTATGCAGTCTGGCATCGTCCTCTTTCCTTTTGCTCTTTCAGGATTAGGTGTATTAATTATATTTTTGTATTATATTCAGTTTTAGAAGGAAACCTCTGTGTCACCTCTCACACCACCATCTTTAATCTCTATGCCCATGGTATTTTAAATAGCTTTATAATGTATATCATTTCATTGCATATATTTGAGTATAAGACCATGTCAAACTTGTACAACCTAATGCTCATACTTAACAGCATGTTGTAAACATAGGAGGTACTACTACTAATGCTGCTGAATTGACTTGAAAAACAAATAAGACTCCATATACTTACCTATTTCCTAAACAGACATAAACCTCTTGATAGGAAAAAATTAGTTCAAAATAAAATTAAAAAGTAAAAATAAATAAAAAATTAAATTAAATAAACTTCATAGCAGCCATTATATATCACTTCATGGAGAGTATAGTTATTTTCCTATTGTTATCTTAGTAAATTCCTCAGCCCCACAGATGATGAAGCTTTGATCGTCTATTTGTAACTCCATAGGAAGGGTGAGAAATCACATCCAGATTATTGTTATAAATATGAGTAATATCAAAGGTAAATTTTGCAAGGATCCCAGAGATTATGGTGAGGGAGGGAGTCTGATGATGGAATAGAGCTCCCGACAGTATTTGAAAGACACTTCCAATGCATAAAGGATAAATTGCTTTTATATAACTCCTTTAAAATGTATGCATAATGCAAAAGGGTAAAATCCAGTAGACATTAGAAAATTGATAGATGAATAATTATTAAATATGCTTTCCAAAATCTAAAGGTCATTGAAATGATCATAAATGGTATTTAACATCTGAATCAATTTTTGACAGTTCAAGCAATGCATGAACCAAAGGTGTGACTCATTTGAAGAAATATAATTATTTGCACAGTATCTAACAGACCTTTTTACTTCGGCCCCTACAATAGCACTTGCTGAGCTAGGGACCAGAGTCCATTCCAAGAGTGTAAATCTTGATAAGAGAAAAAAAGTCTGGGCTGGAAGGGTAGACAAAATCTATGTCTTCTGGTCCACTTTACCAAGAGTCCAATTAGCCAATATTTGTGTTTTGTGCCAGGCATTATTCTAATAAAGTGGAAAGAAGGGCAAGCCAGGGCAGAAAATGTGGAAAACAAACCACTTTTGACTATCTGTTAGGTGCCAAGCAATGCATTAATTGCTTTGTTGGTGTCTCACTCAATAGTTTCAATAAAATTCTTCTGAAGTGTATCAGAAATTGAATTTGCAATTGAAACCTATGTGGGATTTCATTATATTTGAGATACTGACATTGACCTGATAAATTGAGTAATTTGCCTGTTGTACTCCCTTGTTAGTTTGACCCCAACATTCATACTGAAGTCTATGCTCTTTGAACTACACAAGCCTGTGCCTAAATGCTGTTTTCCAGACTTCTACTTTATCCACCTATATCCAAAACCTCGGTTGCTCCCTTTATATACTGTATGACAGTGAGGTTTGGGCTTGAGCACTTCCTCATCTAACTGAGAAGTAAACAGGGTTTTCCATTACCTATACACAAGATATGAAACTATGATGGAATCAGTTCCTATCCAATTGTGTAATTCTCATTTGGAATGTCTTTGACAAGTAGCAGCATTAGCAATATTCATCACGTGGTGGTTATGATGATTACATAATATAATTGAAACTAGAGGTATTAAAATATCTAAAAGAATAAGGACCAGGGGACATTTTAAGCACAAGAAGCCAGATGTCTGTATTTTATATCTTCTTTTATATATCGTTCTTATATATCTTCTATATAATTCCTGAGACATTATTAAATGATAGACAAGATATCTATTTAAAAATAACAGACCTACACCAATAATAATAATAATAATAATAATAATAATAATAATAACAATAAGAGGTGGGTCTTTTAAAAAAAGACATTTAACATATTTCCGGAAATGAGAAGTGAGTCAAGAATGATTAAACAGATTAAGAAAAATTATAGGTACTCCGTAAAGGTAGAGCAAACTACATTTATGTTCTAGGGATCGAATATTCACAGGTGCATCCCAGACAGGCCCAGAGCCTAAGAGTTCAGGTAAAAGAGAGCATAGTTATGAAGCATGGGGCTGACAATTGGGGGGGTTAATTGGAAATATACACCCAAAATGTTAACACCCCAACACATAAAGTCATAACCATATCCCATCCATAACACAACATTCTAATATATAAACAGCCAAGCATTTGCCAAATTTAAAAAAAATAATAAATAAGTAAGACAGTGGGGACTTCCTCATCTGGCAACACATTCAACTAAATATAAATAACTTCTCAGAACCACACATCTAGAAATGTTAGACAAAACGTGTTTACAAAAAGCTTTTTATATGAAGAGCTGAGATGGCAAAAGAGTGAAGATAATGTATTGTGCCAGGAGGAGAGTAATAACGCTAAGAGATAAGCAGGCTCTAAATCTGGCCTCTGTCCTAACAGTGTCTGTTGGACTGTATTATTCCAGTGACCCCTGCCTGGGGTACTAGAAACAAAGAGTAGGGCCCAAGCCCTGCAGAAAGTAGTGCTAGAGATCCTACATGCCACCAAGGGCCACAGGGGGATGTGCTATTCCTCAGTGAATTTGGAGAAAAGAAAGAAATCCACCCACTAAGGAACACTGAGGAATTATGCTTGCTCCAACCCTCTATGAGTGAACTAAAAGAGTGTATCTTGAGAACACGGAACATCAAGCCAGTTCTCTCAGAGGTTTTCCACTGTTTATGTAGCCTGAAATGCTTAAAGCAAGAACATTGTTCAAAGAGATTAATGGTTTCTATGTCCCCAGAGACCTAGTAGAAGCAAAAATGACCTACGGGTACACTATTATATTAAAGATATGAGTCACATTAAAAAGTATGTTCTATGAAATATACTTAAGTTACCTAAGAATATGTACAATATATCTCTACTTACATGAAGTTTACAAACATGTGAGATAAAACAATACATTATTCAAGGATGCTTCTACCTATTGTCAGACTCTTGGTAACCCCTAAAGAACAACATGGATTGTGATGCTATTATTAAAGTCACACTAAGTGCTTCAGAGATATTTAAACATTGTATTGCTTTAATCAGCTTGGTGCTAACATAGGTGTTCTTTATTATCCTATTATTTTGTATATAGGATATGCTATAAGTAATTAAAAATTAATTATACAAGAGTCAAGGATAGTATAAAAAAATCTACTTGACATAAAACATCTGTAACTACTTGACATAAAATTGGTCCTGCTAGTCAAATAGCCTCTCCTATATACACAGAGATTCTCCACTCAGCATGCCTTTTGCCTTATTTGTAATTGCGATTAAACTACAAGGTTCTCCAGATATTTGATAAAAGTCTGTAACCTGAAAAAAAAAAAACAGTTAAGAAAAATCAAGAGACAAAAATGATCCTAGGGTCAGATGAAAGAGGGAATTAATTAAATTTAATAAAGACAAAATAACTTTACACCAAACTTTATTAACACCTTAAGAATATTTAGTAATAAAAATCACCTGTAAGATAAGAATGCCCTGAAAAAATAAACTCCATTGGAAATTAATACAATTGCTGAAATTGAATAAACATTCTGTATTATGATTGTGGTACAAATTTGAGGTAGTTTCCTTGAAACTAGAACATGAAAACAGGAAAAAAATATAGAAGAAAAGTTAAAAAACACAAAAGATCAATCTATCACTTTATTAATATACATTAGCCAGAAAAGTGAAGAGGTAACATGGACCAAAGGAAATTATCACAAAAACAATAAAAGAGAAGTTCTCAGAACTGAAGAAGGGAGTTATGGTCAGGCAGGAAAGACCCACCCAGTATTCAGAAAACAAAACAAAACAAAAGAGCCATCCAAAAAAACCACATCTAGATATAACATTTTGAAGTTTATTATATCAACATTGATAAAGAAATTACTAGAAAGCACTTGAAAAAGAAACATATTATAAACTTGAAGGAAAATCAGACTGGAATCAAAATTTCTCATACCAAACCAAAATTTTTTAAACCAAAACACCTTTAGTGTCCCAATATAAAATGATTTTTTTCTCAGAATTCCATACTGGTTCAGTGAAATACTAATCTGACAGTTTCTCACTCTCATGCTGTTTTTAGGGAATTATATGAGGTTGTGTTTCAGAAAAAGTTGGGAGGAAATGAGGAAACAAAAATACGGGAGATCTAAACAAAAATGGAGCACACTTAGGAGATCAGCTGTGAAGTCCTGGGCAAATAAGTGTGAATCCAATCTAGAAAGTGAATAGTGTAGATGAAAGAGGAAAAGAGGAAGACATGAGTTTTTGAGGCAAATGTGCAGGAAACAAAGGAGAATTCTACAGTTTTGATAGTGTCCTTAAATGTAATAATGAATGTAGAAAATGCAAGGAAGTCTAACAATGGCAGAAAAACACAGAGCCATATACAGAAGTAAATATAAGTGTCATATAATCATAGTACAACACTTGGTTCTGTAATAAACATCTCAATAAAATCATAATAATATAAACATCATTTACACCTTTTCCAATATAAAGAATAGAAAGAGATAAATATTACAAACTCTATGCTGTGAAAGAGGGCATATAAGTGGGGAACATTTTTGACTAATATTTATTTTATGGATTTCACCTTACATCATTATGTTCTTGTTGTCTTCCATCTCTGCATGAGGTTTAAGCTCAAAGGTAGGAAGTTTTCTTCAATTAACCGGCTTGACTGATTGGAATGAACACTTCTTCCATAAAGTAGAGAAGATATCAGTGGACAATCATGTGTGACTGTGAAGTTGGCAATAGAAAGAAAGTATATATGACCAGAGAAAGTAAAAAAAAAAAAGTATTTACCTCATTGTGGTCATGGAGAGTTTATATGATAGAAGAAGGAAGAATAGAAACCCAGAGAGGAAGGAAAGAAAATCAAACATTTACATTCATGAATTCGTCATTCATTTAACACAGGCTGACTGAGGGCATAGTATGTTTTAGGCAGGGTTTCAGGTACTGAGGTCTAAGTGCCAAATAAAATGCACAGAAGTCTCTCCTCTCATGAAATTTAATTCTAGAGAACAGTAAAAGCTAACACTTCCCACTCTTACCATGCAGAAGGCATTATTCAAAGCACTTTATATATGCCAACTTGTTTTATCGACTTTCCACTTTCTAGGACAGAACCAGTGATGTGGGTAGTAGAACCATTTAAGGTAAGACAGAAAGCAGGAGTTCTCCCCACTCCCTGTCCAGAAGGAGATGGATTGTGAACTGCCTCATCTCCAAAATACCCACTGACCTCTCCCCATCTGAGGCACGGCCACACTGGAATGGCTGGGCAAAGGTGGCAGTTTAGTTCTGGTCCAATCTCATTTTCCTTGTGGCAGTATTTATTAGGACAAACTAAGCTACAGTCAGAAGCATTCACCATGTCTCAGTGGTTCAGCACAGCAAAAATTTATTTCTCACTGATGTTTCATTTGCCACATTGCGGTCTCTCACCTAAACAGTGACCTAGAGATGATGGATGGAGGCTCCATCACTGGAAACATACAGCTTTCCTAAATTCTTTGGGTGGAAAAGAGAGATTCTGGAGAAATCTCTAGGGGCTACTTACTGCTTCATTTTGGAGGTGACATATCCTTTCTGCTTATATTTTGTTGGCCAAAACTAGTCACGTAGCCCAATCTAACCTCAAAGTTGGGAATTATAGTGAATAAATGGGAATATGCAGTGAACAGAGAGTAGTAAATGAGGAAGATTCAGTGACATAGAACTTCAAAAGCAGCAAATTTGAGAGCCGACAAGAGTTCCAGGTTTTAGGCAATAGATTAAAGGAACCAAGTGGTGAACCAAATGGAACCCAGTGGCTTGTAGTAAGCCAGAGAAGGCTCAGGGCCAGATGGATGAGAAGAGGTATACTCAGAAGGCTTCTCTGCAGCAGAGAAAGCCAAGGTCACACTGAGTTAGCTGCTAGATGGAGGCCTCTGGTCCTGGGTCAAGCCAAAATATCTCAGTTCACAAGTTGCATCAAAAACCAACCTCACCATTTAAATCCTACAAAGTACCCAAAGCCAATGAAATTAGAGGAGCTCTTTATATTCAAAGACTTCTTCACTTCCTGTAATTTTATAGTTTAAGAATATAATTAGACTTTTTTCTCTGCCCAGCCTTGCTTTACTCTCCTTCACTCCTAAAAGCATTGATTCCTCATAAACATCTTGCATACCACCCTCTGTCTCAGTTTCTGGTTCTGCAGAATATGCTCTGCAATGCTAGGAGTGGTCTGAGAAAGGGAGTGGTAAAAGGGGTTATGGATCTGAATCACTTTCCACCCAATCCTTAGTGGGAGGTGGAACCCAGCTGGCATCCTCTGGCACAAAGCAGCAGTTAAATTGTTAAACTCTCACTACTGGTGTGTTGGTTGGTATATAGGTGAGACGCAATGCACTTGCTGGGGCTGTTTGCCACACTTTTGAAAAGTGCAGGCACAGAGTAACTATAAGACAGTAGGTCTGGAAGGCTATTGCAAAGTGCCATTGACATCTGGATGAATTTGATAAAAGACCCCAGGGATTCATGAGCAATTGAAAAAAAAAAGCAAGAGGGCTTCCTTGGCAGCTTATAAAGAAAGTTCTCACTTCCTACATGAGGAACAGAGAAACACGAGGACCACGGCCAGAATTTAACAAAATATTAAATTCTGGAGTATTCTAGAGTAAGATAAATACCCAAGCAAGGTTATGCCAAGGTCAGGGACTTAATTAGAAAATGAATAGGAAGAGGGCCATTTGGGTGGATGACCCCAACATTTTTGAATCACCTACTATCTCTGAAACTTCTGTGGTTGTGGAAGTAGACATGATGATTCCCTTGCCTTGAGACAATTCAGAAGCCTTTCCCCTGACAGATACATGTTTCCCCTCAGGGTCTGCCCTGTATCACCTTCTTGTTGCATTGCTGGTTAATCCAGCTGGGCAAATGCTGGACCCAGTAAGGGAGAAGAGAAGGGACTAAACCCTAGATGACAGGCTAACCATGCTGTGCTGGCGGGATCCAGAGAACATGGCTGGGATGCAGGACGGGATTCTAGCGTGACTGTTCAAAGGAGTTGGTGTATATGATTATTGATTTGGAAATACACTGAGTGATCCTAGGACCCTCAGAAATGTTGCAAACTCATTATTAGAATGGCTTTTAGAAGCATAGCAAAAATGATGGTTTTAGTAAGTAAAGCTGAATGTTAAAATTTCTGTGTCAAGTCAGGAAAGAGGGAGCAAAAGTTTCTAAGGATGTATAAATGCTGGACTGAAAATATTGAGGCCAGAGAGCCCCCAGTGATTGTGTTCCACGGAACACCTAGAGGATTTGCATTTACCACGATGAGTTCTGTGACCTAAGGTCAGTCCAAGTAAACTGATCTACTTTGATATCTACAACTAAAGAACAATTTATTCTCAGGGAAAATCAAACAAATAGCTCCAAAAGCAGTGACTTCTTCTGTAAGCCAGGAGAAGCTATTACACAATTAGGCACTCTTAGAATAATAATATAATTGGTAATCAACAATATTCATGTTATTAATATTAATCTATTAATAGACAATAGATCCCTGAAGTAATAGAGGAGAGTTGGAGATATTTGATCACTAGAGCTGAGGGGGATGTGATTATTATGTAAGTGGCAGAGCTGCAGTGCCAGCCATGGGCCTTGGCTCACAAAGCATTGAGGGTGTGTTAACTGAGAACCACGTTCACAGGGGCAAGTGAATCGGCATCCGACAAGACACAGGCATGGATAGGTGATCAGGAAACTGAGGGCAGTTGCCTGAAAAACAGAACTCAGCCAGTTTGCAGCACAGACTCACTGAAAAGGGCCTCTGCAACACTGTGGCAAATGTTCATGAAAATGATTTCTCTCATCCTTCCCCAAAGGAACCTACAGTCAGAGTGGCTCCCTGGCAGTAGGACCAGTGAAGTTAAACAGGGCTCTGTGCTCAGAAGGGGAAACTGGCACTTGGTTTTAATGCTCTGAAGTCACCTTCTTGAGATTCTTAAAAGATATTATCTTTCAATTTATTTTGTAAGATTGAACTCTGATGGGAAAAAATGGAGCATCTGCCAAGGAGTTGGGTTTTGACTCCTGGTTTCTATCAATTCCCTGCCTCCCTGGGACAGGTTCCAGGAAGCCCACCCCTCACCTTCTCCCAGCAACCACTGCTGCCCCCAGCTCCTGGTGGGAATCTGAGCACTGCATATAGGGAAGTTGAGGGTGAGAGGTTGACCTCACCTGCAAAATACCCTTGTGCCTGACAGAAGGCCATTAAATAGTAAATAAAATACATCATGACAGGTTGAGAGACTGCTGAAGTGAGGAAAAAGCTATTTTCCCCGCTTTTTGCATAAATGGCCCTGCATTTTCATTTTGCACTGGGCCCCACAAATTATGAAGTCTCTGCCTTTAAATATTTACTCAGGAAGTGAGCATTAGGAAATCAGGAGTGTCCAAATGTTGTAATGACTATTAGACACAGTGTCTGAGTTGCCATTGATGCCGAGAGACCTGAAGTGTCATCACAGTGTCACTGTTAGTGTGAGGACATAGAACAACCAGGAAGTAAATGGAATCCTGCACTAGGGGCAACACACACTGGGTCTGCTGAGTCTGTAGCAGTTTCCAGCTTTCTGAATGTATAATTGGAATTAGCATTAAAATAGCAAGCGCGACCTCCATATTGCATCCTTGGCTTGTGAGGCAAGAGATATTATGGTGGAGAGGGCCAAGTGGAAGTTACTGAAATAAATGTCTCCTTCTTCTGGCCACAACTGTTCATCAGAAACAATATCTCATGAGTAAGTGTATGTAGTGGGACCAGTGCCATCTCAAAGGGTCTAAGGGGTACAGGGATAAGTGTGCAGTTCCTCAGCCTATCTCCTTTAATTCACCAGTGTGGACCCTGCCTCAGGACTGTAGGTCAGGTGAGTACTGACAGAATGCTGGTACCACTACTGTAATACAGCTAAGGGGAAGCTCCAATTGCAGTTGCTATGCCAGATATAGTATCTTTACCATGGAAAAATAATATAGTATCAGGTATATAATTTAGCACCGATGCTGTATACACACATTTTTTCATTCCAATGATAAGAGAAGATCAGAAACAGTTAGTATTCATATGGAATAGATGACAGTATACTTCCAGTTTTGCTCCTTTCCAACTCTCCTACCCTTTGTCTAGTCTGGACCAAATGGATATGCAACAGAACATAGTATTAATCTACAACATCAGACTGAATCAGGAAGGAGTAGTTAGTAAGTTGGAAGTCTTGAAGACACACATGCTCTTGAGTGTGGGATATAAATAAACCCTATAAATAGTCAGGGGCCTGACAGTAAATATTTTAGGGTTTTGCTAATAAGAGGTATACTAGGATATTGTCTCCAAAGTAAAAGATGAAATATTACATCATGCTAGTTCTGTACAACTAATGTCCTACAATATTCTGGAGACAGTATTTTCCAGCTAGGAAATTGATCTGGCCCATATACTGGGAGACATGAAATCTGCCATGTTTGACTGGAACACAGAGCAGGATAAAGATCTGAAGTATATCCAGGTTGTGGTTCAAGCAGCCCTGATGCCTGGGCCATACAATTTGGAACAATCTATATTTTTAATGCTATCAATGACAGGAGAAAATATCATGTGGCATTTATAGGAAGCCCCATGGGAGAGTCACAATGGTCAGGTTCTGGAGCAGGGCCATGCCACCTGCACCAGTAAATGTTATGCCTTTTGTAAAATAGCTCCTAGAATGCTACTGGGCCCTGGTAGAGACAGAATGCTTGATCATGTAAAACCAAATGACCACACATCTGGAATTTCCCTTAATGACCTGGGTTCTGTCAGATCCACAGAGATCAGGTGGGGCCAGGAGCAATCCATCATACCACAGAAGACTTGCCTCAGAACTGAGTAGAAACAAGATCGAGAGCACGTCCACACTGCATGATTAAGTAGTCAAGGTCTCCACTGTTGAGTCACAAGTGAACCTTCCTTAGTGTTTACCTAGTCTGTACAGGGATTCTTAGGATCAGCTATAGGAGAAAAATTCCAGAGCATGGTTTACACATGGGTGTGCTTGATATGTTTTGGTGCAAGACAAAAACAGATGGTTGCTGCATTGCAGCTTCACATACTTGGAAAACAGTAGGAAAGGAAAATCTCCTTACATACCCAACCAGCCAATCTGTGTGTAAGGAGAAGTGAGCCTCCAAGTCTGCCTCTGCAGAGTAGAGGTCCTGCTTCCTTCTCCCTTCAATAGGCATTAAGAACCTGACATGCCATAAAGTGGTATAAATAGAAGAGATTGAGGCATTATGCCAGAGAGTGTAACCTGTAGAGTTCATGAAGATGACCATATTAATTACAAAAGAAATAAGCCTTATTTCTCTGCATATCCAAGGGGTAAATTGATGTACTTGCTGCTGCTTAGTATAAGATGACATAAATTTAAAAAAAAGAGCTACGAATTGGAAGCCAGGGAGCTGAAGGAATGAGGTGCCCTGAAAGGAAGTGAGGAAATACTAACTGCAATTTGGTAGAGTGGAGACCTACACAGATACCAACTAAGATAATCTCTGTAGCTCATGGGATATAGAAAAAAAGGGTGTAACAGTATTATTCAAATTAACAAAGTAAACTATAGAAAATAATTGTTATATAAATATTTTGGCAGGATGGGTAGAAAGTATTGGTGGTGATATAAATGAATTGATCCCTTTCTAACATAGTAAACAGAAAATATCTAAAAGTGCTGGCAAGCAATAATATGAAAAATATTTGAAGATATGAATGTAATTGAGGAAAACAAAAAAAATTGCTTAAAGAAACAAATATGGTTGCTTCTTGAAGTTACAAATTGATTTGTGTTTAGAGATGGTTGAAAATTTATTATCTCTAGTAATCATGATTATTTAACTATGTAACTGCTTGCCTGCAATTAGGCTGATGAAAACACACACATGCTCACACACAGGTATAGCACTTGCCAGTCACTCTTCATATCTGCTTTCCTTTCAGTATGTTTTCTGTTTCCCCCATGTATCATTAATTATCTCTTGAGTCTTTCTCCATAGTACCTAATGTCACCACGATCCACTATTGCAACAGTTTTCTAACTAGCTCCCCTGACTGTTTTTCACACTGCTCTGAACAGTCTCCTCATTGTAGCTGGAGTAATTTTCAAAAGCTATTTTTTGATTATAGTGTTTCCTACCTTTACTACCTCCAGAGATTCCTCTTCTTTTCACAAATAAAGTCCAGTTGCATAGCATATGGCCCACACTCCTCTTCCTCCCCAGCCTCCAGCCTTAGCTCTAAACTTGCTACTGATCTCTCCTCTTCTGTCATGCTGAATTGCTTTTAATTCTTGGAATATGTTATTTACCTTGCACCTCTCTGCCTCTAAATATGCCATTTCTTCAGCCTGGAGTTGCTTCCTCATTCCCTCTGCCTCCACTCATTAACAGCAAACTTCCTGAGGAAAGAAGCAAGCGTGTCTATCATAAATGTATCATTATTATATATATTGTATATATTCACCGATAGACCTATGTTCCTGTATATTTATTTTCATGTGTTCAGGTGCTTAGAATGATCATTAAGATCATGTTTTGATTTAAACAGTTGGATAGGACCAGTTGAATTCTTAGAGGAAGACTTGGAATTAGAAGCAGAGCTTCAATAAACATAAAAGTCTACATTTTAGAGGAATCATAATGCTTTCCAAGTCTGCTTAATAAGTTCTAAAATAAAATATATTAATCGCTGAAAATATGGTGTGCTTCAAGAACTCCATAGCTTAATAGCTAAATCATCTTGGTGGAAAAGTGTCCATATGGAGAAACCTGTTTTCTAAATAATGAGAAAACCTTTTTAGCAATATTATACTAGATTTTAGTTACCCGTAATGACTTAAGCAATGAGTAAATCAAGTATTTTTATAATGTTCTTCAAAATAAAAACAGTTTTACCTTCCTGGAGGATTCAACTGGCAGGTATAATCACATTTAATTTTCTTGGTTCCCTAAAAATGGAGAACCACATGCAAAAAAAAAAAAAAGAGTAAGAAAAATTGGCCTCAGTTCCCTCACACCAGGTGTCATCAATTATTTGAATAAAATGTTTTCAGGATGCAGTGCTTTCTCTCCACTAGAGCTGTCCCACCTCACAGGCAGCAAACAGCAGGATTTCTATTCCCTTTGACTCTGTTATGTGGCTCCTCGCAATCTGTATGAAAAACCTTAGAGAAATAGATGAGCATCCTCTTTAATGCCTGTTATTATAGCCTTCACTGCTCTTTAGCTTGGTAAAATAGCACATATTTATTTTCCTCTTCTTATATTATACATAAATGCCATTAGACATATCACAAGGGCTGGATTTATCGTTTGCCTTTTCTTCTATGATTTTTAATCTTGTATTGAGTTCTGTAGTCTTACCTTCTCTATTTCTGCCTATACTGAAATATGTCAAAAGACTCTTCAGTGAAGATCCTCCTCAGTGGAAAATTCAGTCCTGTCCCACTTTTCTTACTTTTTTAAATAACATATTTGCAAGATTTTTTAAAAATTGAAATTCATGTTTTTTGGGAATACAATATCCTTGGTGATTCTACTGAGAGCTTAATCCAGCCTCATGAGTCTGATATAAGAAGTGTAAAGCAAAATAATTTCCAATATGTTTCTTTAAAGAGTGTTTTTCACAGCTAAGCCTGCATTGAAGTCTGAGCAGCCAATTCAATTTGAAGGAGGACTGATGCAAATGAAGCTTCGTTCATTTATGAATTTCCTGAGTGCTTATTATGTTCCCAGTACTTTACTAACAATGACTTTTGGTAGAAGTTAAGCAAGGCTGGTCATTCTAGAAATTTCCAGATCCCAAAGTGAATGTGCTGATCTATATTTTTGGAACAGGCTGCTGAAATATTTCTCGAACAGAAGATAATTGGTGTCTCCACTTCATTTCCTCTTATATAGAGCTGGTTTGGGGATATTTCTTATTAAAAAATTCAGTTCTTTAGAAAAATCACACAAATTGAAATAATTAACTCGATTCAGAGTTCTGCGGAAATACACTGTGGGGATGTCAGGTCATCGTAAAATATGTTCTACATACTCTGGGAACCAATTAGCTCTCTGGTTAATACTATCTGGGCTTTTCATGATTTATAATGAAAGAATATGTGGGAAACGGTTATTGAAAATGGGAACCTGATGGAGTGGAATCAATAAAATGTCAGTGTAAAGCCTGGCTCATTCACTTAACAGGCCTTAGGGTCATGTGATAGATTAAAAGTCACCGGAACCTCAGTGTCTCCTTATATTAAATGGGGATACTATCACCTAACTTCCAGAGCATGTGTAAGTGTCACTGATATGAAATAATTGTGGCAAACTCCTATTTAATAATACATTATTCAATAAACATTAGTTCTCCTCACCAAGATTGACTGGTTTCATTTTTCTGAAAGTCATACAAATTCTAATGATTCGGTGACTTTATTTGAAATTGATTTTTTTTGTTTTCATGTCACTTTTTAGTGACTTCCTAAGGCTGCTTCCAGCTGGAATAATGTGTTGTATTCTATGTGTTTCATCCAGCACCCATATATTGGCCTAAAATCACTGTAAACTCTTTCCAGCTCCAGCTGGGCTGGGATCCCATCCTCCCCAGAAACTCAGTTTGCAGTGATCTGTTACTCTTCATAGATATCAGACCAGAACTGACTCCAGAATTTATAAAATACCATTTAACATGTAGCTTCAATTTTACTTAACTATTAATTATTTTATTTTCCATGTGCTTCAGAAAGCAGTTCACACAAATATTAGTTATATTTTATATATCACTAAGATGTGCTGTGCATGTCACCAATCTCCTTTTTATCTCAGTTTCTTAGAGGAATGTAAGAAGGCTGAGAGAGTGAAAATACCTGAGGAGATTAATATGTAAATCTCCTTAATGTGTTATTGATCCTATAAGCAGTTTGTAATATTAGATTTATCATCTTATTAAACTCCACTGTTCATTAGAGTACTTTTTTGTTATATAAGTGCTGTAAGTGAAAATAAGTGGTTGATAAGTGTAAAATATTGAGGAAGTAGGTTCAAACGAGGTTGACTATAAGGAAAACTTTCATCAGACATGCCATTGAAATACTGTCAATTTCCATAGATGGTTTTGATCATTTTTTGTGTACTTTGTGGTTGAAGATGAAATTTTAATAAGCATAACAATATATATAAGTATTACATATCTGTATCATTTTTATACACATATTCTTTCCTCCTTGTTTCGGAGGACTGAGTCAATCCAGACAGGAATTTAGCTGCTGCTGTGTTTTGTTAATGTTCTTTCTACCTCCAGTTCACGGCAACTTCCTTTTCTTCTGTTCTGTTTCATTCGTAGGGTGGGGCTGGGTAGGGATTCTTCCCCAAGCGCTCCTGCTCCAGCCCTTGGTCTTGGGCCTTCCCTGTGCGTCTGTGGGGCGGGTAGGCTCTTTCTCCACCCTCCCGTCCTTTCCCAGCAGTCCCCTCTTGCATCTTAGTTTTTTGCTTTCTAACCTTGCGGTGGATGGTCAGAGAAGGTTTCTGTGGTCCTCATGCAGCCTCATGCTTAAGCAGGACCTTTTGTCTCTGTCTTGATGGGTGGTAATTTCTCTGTAATTCAGCCCTTTCCCAGCAGTGGGAAATCTTTAATGATCTAGGTCCAGGATGGTTTTCTGCCCCTCCTCTAGGGTTGGATGGCTTTTTCTTTTATATTTTTCCAGCTACCACAGGTCTTCACTGTGCTCATGGAAGGCCAAGGTTTGCTGGTTTGCTACCTTTCCCTCAGTGGCTTAAAGCTCTCATTCCTTCAGGCCTTCCTGGAGCTTTGTTCCTTTTTGTATTGGTGGCTATTCCCCTTCTCTAGATCTGCTACCACCAAAGGAGGCTTTCTCCAACTTCTTCCCACCACTATTCTTTCCTGTGAGTACCCAGTAGGAGTCCATGAAAAAGAACCTGTGAGAGGATGCAATTTCTCCTTGCATCTATAGCTCTCAGACTTTCTCTACTGTGTCATTAGGCTATGCTCAACCTTCAGCATTTTGTCAAATATTTTAATATTTTTTACCTACCTGAATGGAGATGCTTTCTTCTGATACCACAGGTGAGCCAGTACTCATGTTCCATCTCTTCTGGGGAAACTCCCTTCTACCTTGGATTTCAGTATATTTGCTTACTATGACCTCAGCTCTCTGATGGGTTAACGAAAATTAGTATGCAATTTTTGTATTTTATATATGATTCTGTTATATTATTTTGTATTTTGATATAAGTAACTTTTACACCTTCAATTTGAACTATAGTATATAGCCTTTAGTTATAAAGTGAAAACAAATATTTTAATGATTTAACTTAATTCACTTGCATTTTTGAGAATATAACTAATTAAACCAGCTTAATTCCTTCATAAATTTTCAATGCATAACAAGAAATTTCTGTTTTAAAGTTTATTTTTTTACTGATATAATCTACATGATCCTTTTTCTGTATAAATCTTACAAAATATTTGAGTCATTTAAAATTTTCAAGCTTTTAATATTGTTAAGTTTTATTATGGATGTTACTGTTAAAAAGTTCAATGTCTTCAGGTCAAAAGTTTTAAATCTAGATTTTAGTAAAGAATATTAAATTGTTTTTTAAATTCCTAGGCATAGTAATTTTATTTTGTACTCTATAGTATGTACAGTCAACATCATTCTATGTTGATTATTTCTACTTTGTCTAATTTCTTTGGGACAATTTTTATAAATTTTAATGACAGTGAATGGATATGGATATATTAATGCATACATCTCTAGTATAATTTAGTGTGTGCATTTTAGCTATTGTATTTTTCTGTTACTTACTTTTATAGTAATATATACTAGGCATTGGATAGAAGCTTATGTTTTCATAGTTGGAGCAAAGACCGACAAACATAAACAGGGTAAAAGCATTAAGTATGGACATATGCTAGGGTTAAAATATATTGCTTTAGGAGATACATCATTCCAGTCCATGGAAAGGATATAAATAAAGCCTAACAAAGGGCAGGGGTCATCAAGCCAATGACAAGGGGAAGGTTGGATAAGTAGAAAGATAATACAAAATAATTAATGAGGTTATACAGGGGAAATATAAGACAAACTCTATTGCACACATTATTAAACATTACCAAGTGGCCTGTAGAGCTTGTGAATAATGATTGCAAAATGGGCTATGTTGAGCAATAGTCTGTAATGGAATTCCAGAAGACCTTTTCGTTCTTCATAGAAATCTGAGGAGAGGTGAGCAAGTATTATTTTTGGAGCACAAACTTTCCTTGGATATATATTCCTTCTACAAATATTAATTGGTAGAATAAAGTGTTTGCCTTGCATCTTGTATGGGAATTACATATTTCTGCCTGAATATTAGCATTAGTATTTTGTCTCCATATACTAAATAAAGAATTAATATGCAATCTTTAATCACACCTTTGATGGGTTTGTAGAATTTGTTTACAAAAATAAATATCTTATTCACAACAAAAAATTTAACAAAGGTGAAAACAAGGATTTTTTTCAAAAGTTTTACATTAACCAATATAATTAATTGTGTGTGTGTGTGCGTGTGTGTGTGTGTGCATGTGTGCACATGCTCACGCACACTTTGGTTAAGAGAATTCAAAGTAGCTATTTGGTCAAATAATGAAATGTACTGCCTTCTCATATTTTTGTGATCATCAATGCATTTTTTATCCAAAAAACCTTATAGGTATGTGTGTTTTGATTATGGTACAGATACCAGAACTGCCCTGATGCTTTCTAGCAATAAAAGAATATGCTCAGCTCTCTTTCAACCCAGATTCAGAGAAAAATAGTTTTGGAGATTTTTGGATGAACTTCACTCATTACTGACTTTTTTTCGCATGATTACCCTACTTTTCATCATGTTACTATTATTAACAACATTCAACAAAGAACAGTATAAGCTAGTACAAAAATAAGTAGAAGGGAAATAATCTGACATTGTAGAAGTTTTATCTTCTTCATAAATTCAATTCATTCATTCATTTGAAAATATTTATTAAGCGCCAGAAACTGTTCTAGGCACTGGGGAGCTGGCAGTGAATACAATTAGCGGAGTCCCTGGCCTCATGAATGTCACATTCTTCTTGGATAAGACAGAATATAAACAAAGTATATAACATATTAGTTGATGATAAGTACAATGGTGAACAAAAATAAAGATGGAAAGGAGGATAGGGAATATGTGTTATGAAGGGTCATTTTATTTGTTACTGGAGGATTAACTGAGAAGGTAGAATTATAGCAACATTCTGATGGAAATATGGGAGCAAACCATTCATATTTCAAGAAAGAGTGCAAAGGCATTGGAGAAAACAAAAAATGATTTTTGATCAAGCATGCCTGATCTGCTTGATAAAAAATATGTAAGCTATTGTAAGAATTTTGGAATTTACTCTGACTGGGATACGAAGGTGTTAAATGGTCTGCACAAAGAGATAAAGTGGTATAACTGTTCCAGTGGGTCTGGTAGCTTTTTGGAGCATAGTTTGTTGACAACCAGAGAAAAAACAGAGATCATTTAGCTGGCTAATGAGTCTTGGTAATGGCCTGTCTCAGTGTATTTGTGTGTGGGAGAAATTGTCAAATACTATGTATGTTATGAAAATAGAGGTAGTAGATTACCTCTATTGGTAGGATGTGAGAAAAAGCAAAGGTGATTTAAAGGTGAGTGTGTGTGTGTGTGTGTGTGTGTGTGTGTGTGTGTGTGTTTTTCCTAAGCAACTGGAAGAGTAGAATTAACAACAACAACAAAATTAGTATTTCAATTTTGGACATGCTAATCTTGAGTATTAATATGAGATAAAGGTGATAAGTAGAGATATCATTATCTCATATCATATAGAGATATATCATATACAAGTCTGAAATTTCAAGGGAAATACAGACTGAAGGTGTAAAATTTGGGGTCATCATCATCATGTATTTAGTATCAAAGTCTTTATACTAGATAAAAATTTCAAGAACATTAGTATATTTTCCAAGTAAGGAGAAAAAATCTGAAGATGTCCAAAGGCAAAGCTCATTTGAGAGTCAGGAGAAACAGAATAACCATCAAAGGATAATGAGAAGAAGGTAGGAATCATATTCCATTCATAATGTTGGTTACTTTTTAACTTGCCAGTATTTAAATATATGAGTTAATTTAATCCTTCAAAATGTTACATACAGAAGGATATTATCTCCCTGATGTAAATGAGGAAAATAAGTTGGGGAGACCATCTAACTCAAGATCACATAATTTAGTGGTGGAGATTGTATTTGAATCCTAGTGTTGAGATTTCAAGTCAATTAAACTTTGTATCATTCAAGTGTCATGGTCCCTTCAGCATTTGTGTCTTTGGGTTCACTTGATTAAAATATGAATTATAAGCAATGACTTAGAATTTCAAAAAAATAACAGTTGTATTAGCCAGAAAGAAATTTAGTAAACATTACCTGAAGTGACACACAAAACCAGTAAGTTTGGAAAGAGTTTGAGCTGTGTAAGGTGGAAGGGAGATTTGAGACAAGGGAAGGGCAACAGCAAGAAGCAGGCTTGAGTAGGTTGTTTAGTAGAACTCCTGGGCTGTCAAGGATCAGTATGAGGCACTAAGTTCCCTATGTGTAGAATACAAACATGTCTTGTTGAATGTGAGATGAATAGGAAAAAGGTTGAGAGCACAAAATCAGTTTTTTCTTTTCTAGTGCCTATGTTTTTTTTTATTAATTTATCATTGATATACTATCTTATGAAGGTTTCACAAGAAAGACAATGTGGTTACTACATTTGCCCTTATTATCGACAAAATCAGTGTTTTAAAAAGCTCAATAGACCTTTTTAAAGGTCTCATTAGATACCTGCTAGCCAGTTAATAGAGTCCATGATGGTTCAAAGATATAAACCTAATCCTATGAGGTAGACACATCTTTCGCTTTTATGTTCCCTACTAATCCTTACGTGCCATCTCTCTCTCCTCCCAGGAATTTCAGAATCCCCATTTTATCCATTTCTGAGCTTCCTTATCCCTGTAAGTATTTCATGTCAATTTTATTAGTATTTATAATATGGAAGTCTAATATTACATTAGAGATAGTAGTGAACTAAGAAGGAAAAAAAAAGAAAAACCTTTTCAACTGGCAGTCGTTGTTGATAAAAGTTTGAGCTTTCAAGTGAAAATTAGAACTTCGGAAAACTTGAATCAACCATTGTGAGGTTGACAGTTTTTTAGTACATGCACTCGTTTTCTATTGCTTTGTAACAAATTATCACAAACTTAGTGGCTTAAATAATAATCATTTGCTAGCTCACAGGTCTGTAGGGCAGAAGTATAGCCGAATGCTCAGAGTCTCATAAGGATGAGATGAAGGTGCTAGCCAGGCTGCATTTCTCTCTGGCACTCAAAGTTTTTTTCCCAGGTCCAATGTGTGTTGGTGTAATTCAGTGGTTGTAGAGCTGAGGTCCCATTTTCTTACTGGCTGTTGTCCAGAAGTTGCTGTCAGTTTCGAGAGGCTGCTCTCAAGCCCTTGCCATGTTCCCTTTTCCTCTATCTTCCAACCCAGTAATGGTGAATCTCCCTCCTGTCAAATACCTGTCTCTAGAGAGAGACGAGTCCCTTTTAAGGGTTGACCTAGTTAGGTCAGCCTCAGCAAAAACAATAACCCTTTCTTAAATTCAGACCTGCCATGGAACATAACTTAATCACAGTAGTGAATCTCACCATATTGGTAGTTTCAGCCCATCCTCAAGGAGAAGGAAATGCACAAGATGAAAAATCATGGTTAGAGATCTGCCTCCTCATGGAATCATAACCACATCATCCCTGAGCATAGAGTGAATTTATAACTTGCAGTCTGGATCATAATTTTCTGGCAATCTTACAATACAAACAATCTTACTGTTGTAATTGGGTTATTTTCCAATCTTCTTGAAAAAGGTTACTCTGTGCCTCCAGGAAGCTCATCTCCACCCCTCTTTGGAGATAACCTACCTGTAGATGAAGGTAAAGTCTCCAAATTCCAGTGTCCAGCCCTATCTTGTGTGAGTATTCTTTTCAGTAACTTCAAGACAATTTTCTGATATCTGTATTTCTGTGAAAAAGAAGGACAACTATAAATAAATGCTCTTGCTCTTAGGAATCCTGACACAAAAATGTACCTGAAGCAGTCCCCCTCTCCCCACCAGAATCTTACAGTGTGGTAAAAGGCAGAACTCTAAATATAATTCTATTGTTAAATTGTCCTTGCTCTAGTTCCCATACAGGTTTTCAGAGGTCCTGTATTATATGGAAACAATCTGTTCATGTACTGGCAATACCAGTCTTTGGACACTCACTTTGCTGGATGCTTAATGATGATGAGGATTATGATCATATGAACTTCATATGTATCATTTAACTTTCTTCAACATACATCCTAGCACTATATGTCAGTATTACTATGGTGCTAGTATTATTCTAATTTTACAGACAGGGAAACTGAGGCACAGAGGAGTTGCATATGGTATCCATCTCCCCATGGTTTCACAGATAGTAAGAGGCAGAGCCAGGTTTATAACTCAGGCAGTCTAATTCATGAGACTAAACTCTTAGACTTTATACTTTGCTGCCTCTCCTAAATCTCCTAAAATTATTCAAATATATAAACTTCAATAGGTAAACACAATATACAACTGTTATATCAAATGTAATATTGAATATCCACTAAAAAATGTAAAGAATCTTCTATAACAATTCTCAGGAATGAGAAGAAAAATGGCAGGAGAAACTTACTCAGATATCACCATTTCTTGTAAACTTAACTGGGCACTTTTATGTACAACTAGAACAGCTAATATTCATAACTGGATTGCCTATTAATCTCCTTAAATGTAGTGGAGGGCTAAGGTTCAGATACCTATTTTTTCTTTCTCCATCCTAGAAATGAATCAGATAATTTTTTCCCAGGACTTCCAGGATAGATCATTGCCTAAACAAAGGAAAATCATTCCTTATTATATCACCTTAAGCAGTGTTTCCCATTGTCAGCATCTTCCCTTTGCAGAATCTCCACTATAGAATTAAGTAATCCTTCATGCAAATGGGCCATCCTCAGAAAATTAAATGACCTCTCAATCTTTTTTTTTTGCACTGAAGAGTAATAATTTGGTTCGATCATTACAGCATCACAAAATATTGTCATTACAAGAGACTCTGAAAACCACATGGTCCAGCATGACTTAATATACATAGATAGTGAGACCAGAGAGTTTAGATGAGCTGTTGAAGGTCACACAGCTAATTAACTGCATAACGTGGATTAGAACAGAGATCTCCTGATTTGAAGTCTAGTGAACTTCATCAGGTTTATGTGATATCCAACAAAGCCAGGATGTAGTAATCACATTTCATGACCATACCCCATGCTGTGGGCATCTGAAAAAAGGGGCTACATTTTAAAATTTATTTTTCTTTCCTTTTAACTTTCTTAAAGAGGTGGAAGAAAATCATACTCTTTCTTTAGAATTTAAAGCTTCTGTTGATTTGAATAACAATCATAAAGCAGTGAAAACAGAAGCTCTCCTGAAACTTAATTATAGATACTCTAGTAGTTCTTTGCAGTCAGCTCTTCATTTGCATGTATTATCTTTTCACATTTAAATGTATGAAGAGAAGAAGAAATGATTATTAAACAACCTACATGCATTAAGCAGAGCTTTTTCTCTTTCCCCTATGCATTGAAAAATACCCCATTCTGTATTAGGGTTGAAATAAATGGCAATATTTATTAATTCACAAAGACTTGTATAACTTTGTGTTTAGAAATGGGGAAAATACAAGAAAAGGAAAAGTTAGCAAAACAAAGTTAAAGTGAGCAAAAATTCCACATCAGCCAAAAACATTACAGCTTGGTGCTTTGAAACTCCAATCACTAAGCCTTGAGCATTAAACAAGAAAGCGATGAGGTTGACTGGATCAAACACACACTTTCACCAATAGTTGTCAGGTTTTGAAAAGGTTAAGATATGAATGTTGAGCTTTATATACATATAAATATGTATTAATGCTTGTCTACAGGTATTTAAAATTAAAGGTACCATTCTTCAGGAAGATATAAAATATAAAAAAATATTCATAGATCGAAAATGCAATAAAAGAAAAACTAAATGAAATACTTGCGACAAAATATTGACATGTGTTAGCCATTAAATATCTAAAAAATCTTAAAAAATACATTTCTTGACATTGTATATTTAGATAAGGTTTGAAATTTCACCTTTGCCTTTACATTAAATGCAGAAAGCCATTTGCTTTTACTTAATCAAATGCAGTGTTATGTTTAAAAGCAATGCTTAGGAAAGGCAGATCTGTCATCGGAAAGCCAATTAAAGATGGGAAGGTTGAATTTCTACTTCTAAGAGAATCTGATAGGAAAACTGCAAGATCTTACAGCTAGGGTTTTAGAGCTGGAACTTGAGTGAAAAGGGTCATTAGAGCCATCATCAATGTAGTGTCACTTTGGAAGATGTCAATTAGGACTGCCATTCTGGAGGGATCTTTAATTTATGTGTTATACCATTTATTAAATTAAAAAAACTTCTCAACTAGACTCGTGCTGATCATTTTGCTATATATTCAAGTATTGAACATTATTTTGTGCACCTGGAACATTGGATCAACATAAAATTGACATGTCAGATATAGCTCAAGAAAAGAAAAAAGCCCCCATAAAATTTATTACAGCAACTGTAAAATTTTAATTGCTTCCCCTCCAAAGGCAATTGTTTTTCTGGACCAAAGTGAGAACACTGTGAAAGGTATTTTATTATGTGAAAGTCTGAACATACACTGGACTGGCCTGTCTTATTCTACCACTCTGCCTTTCATTCCATGTTACTATTTCTTAGATCTACCCACTTTATTTTCCTTCTTAAATGTGTCTATTCCACTGTTACTTGTTTATCCACTGTATCCTCACAGCTTCTTTCTGAGAGTCTCATACTTGAACTGATCCTCTTGCTCCATCATCCTTATACAATTCCATTTAATACTATATTCCTGGATATTCAGTGACTAAATTAGTATAAGTTAAAGTAACACATCATGGATGTCTCTAAACCCCAAAAGTTTACAAGCAGGTTCATATAAATGACCACCATGTCAAACTGCCTTTAGTATTTTTACGTATTTTACTTCTATAATTTCTTATTTTATACATCATTCTTGGATTTTGTACTGGTGCTTAATGTCTTACAGATTAACGACAAGAAGGATTTCCAGATTTTAAAATAACAACAGAATGACTCTGCCTTTAAATCATATCCTCACAGAAAAAAGACATTATAGCTCATATCACCTATTCTCTCTCCAAAGTAGAAATCCTTAGAAACTTCTGAACAGTCAGCAGTGTTTTCTTGTAGAGTTAAAATTATGGAGAGTTTAGTATTTCTCAAGACAAACAATTTTATTTTTGGTTCAACATCCTTGTTAGAGCATTCTTCCTGTTATTGTTTTACTTGTAAACTTTCCACTTTTGGTTGCAGTTATATTTTGGTTGCAGTAAATGGAGCATGATGCAACTAGAACACTTTTACATTGTTTGATTATAGTTGAGTGCCCCTACTTGCTTCTTAAATTTTTCCTTAAACATTACCTGATGCCTCAACTGTTTTTGGTATAATAATGATGCAGTGTTATTTTAATATTTTAATATTATTTTAACAAGAGGAATAGCTCCTCTCAATCAAGGAACTCTCCTTATTTGAAGAAAAACTAAAACAAAGTACCTTGATGGGTTATTTAGGAGATAGAATCTCAAGGACTATGCTGACTGGGGGACAGTTGAAAGAGAAATGTTTATGGTCGCTCTGCACACAAGAGAGAAATGTGTTTTACTTGAAGAATGAAGCTTTTATTGGTTGGAAGAGGGAGCTAGTGAGATGGAGGGTAACTGAAGCAGGTGACAGAAGGGCCAGTGAACCAATACCTCTCCACTCAATGCCTTGAATAAAAGCCAAGAGACATTTCAAGAATCATGGTGACTCCCGTTCACATTTTAAGATATTTGCAGATATCAAGCCAACCAGCCTCCCTAAGCTACTTGAGGTCTTTAAATCCTGATCTGCATACTTATGCGGTGTAAGCATTAATGTTTTGTGGAGTATGAAGTAGGTGCTGAATTTCACATCTGGGTATATTCTAGGCAGAATATACTCATATCAAGAAGTTAGAGAAGACTATGAATATGAGTGTACTGGGAAATTGCAGAAATGTTATTAGAATGCTCAATTTTCATATTCCTGGAATTCCTCCTACATTTTTTAAATAGTGAGGATTATACCTAAATACTATTTTAAAAATATGTGTTTTCCTTCTCTGCCTGTGGTAGAAAATGTACTACCTAGAAAATAATGAAAAAATAAGGCAACTGGTTTAAAATTCTTATTTGCTCTTTGTGGTTAATTTACTTCATTTATGTTTCCATTTGAACTCTAAGAATGCAAATAGAGCAAAAGAAAAAAAAAAAACCTTGACACATTCACATTAATGCCCTCTTCCTATTTTGAAAAGTCCTAATTTACCTTATTCAGCTCCAAAGTAAGTTAGCATCTCACACAACATTCAAGTGTTCAGTAGGTAAGTTATTCATTAAGAAATGCAAATTATCGTTTACTCTTTCAACAAATATTTACTGACTACCTACTTGACTACCTACTATGAGCCATACACTATTGTAAGAGTTAAGTTTACAAAAACAAGGAAAACATTTTCTTCAACCTGTATATACCCAATAACCAGTGGAATAACAAATAAACAAATTTACTTTTTATGTTTATGCAAATTAAAGCAAGTTTCAGAACAATTCATATGGCGTATTCTGATTAGTTAAATTTTTTTTAATGATGTAGCTATGAATCCTTGTATGAAAATGCCAAAGAGATATGCAAAACATTGTAAATTATAGGAATAGGGGTAGAAAGGGAGGGGAGGAAAACTATTACTTTTCATTCATATACTTTATATCTTCTGTACTGTTTGGATGTATTTTTTATATTTGTGTGTATGTATGCATGCACATGTATATATTGTATAAATAATAATACATATTACTATGTTTTATATTATGCATACATGTGTAAAGCTATAAAGATTGTGTGTGTGTATATGTATACATATATATATATACATACATATATATATATATTCAGGATATCAAAGTATATTTAGTCATCAAGTCTTCTTAGTTTCCTCTGGACTGTGACAATTTTCAGACTTGGTTTTTGGTGACTTTGACAGTTTTGAGGAGTACAGGTCAGATATTTTGGAGAATGTCCCTCATTTGGCATTTGTCTGATATTTTTCTTGTGATTGGACTCAAGTTATAGATTTCTGGGAGAAAGCCACAGAAGTAAAGTGCCATTCTCCCCAGAGCGGGTCAAAGGTACATACTATTGACACAGCATTACTGTAGCAATCTTAATCATCTTGCTGAGGTGGCTTTGTTAGCTTTCTCTACTATAAAGTTACTCTTTTTCCATAGTGTATGCTTTGGAAGGAAGCCAGTGTGCTTATTCCGCACTTGAAAACCTGGGTAGTTCCCGGAGGTAAAGCCCAGGAAATCGTGTGTGGTGGCAGAGCTACATGTGTGCGCTGAGGGGTAGACACTGGTTCTCAAGAATCTCTTTATTGTCACTGGAGGTCACACTAAGGCTCAGGTAATTTGTTAAAATTGCCATTTTAGTGTTACTAGGGTATGGCTCCAACAGTCTGCCCATGTAAGCTGCTCTCAGCTATGACTCTCTAGAGTCCTCTAGCTTTCAGATGTCAGGGTACAGTTTTTCCTACAGACTTAATTTATTGGTAGGTCTGAGAAAAGCCATTGAGTTTTAATTTTTCCAGCTTTCCCTTATTGAAAGGTTGGTGTATTAGTTTGCTAGGGCTACCATAACAAAGTTCTACAGACAGGGTGGCTTCAACAACAGATATGTTCTCTCAGTTCTGTAGATTAGAAGGCTGAAATAAAGGGTGGCAGGTTTGATTTCCTCTGAAGCCTCCCTCCTTACATAACAGATGGCCACCTTCTGTCTTCTGCCTGTGTTCTCTCATAGCCTTGCCCTGCCTGCATCTGTAATCTCTATAAGGATGCCAGTCAGTCATGTTGGATGAGCTCCCACCCTGATGATCTCATTTTAACTTAGGTACCTTATTTTGAGGTACTTGGAGTTAGAATTTCAACACCTGAATTTTGAGGGGACATAATTCAGCTCATAACAGATGGCAATAGCAATTTTTAAGCACTTTGCATGTTATTGAGGCAGGTGTTAGTGGGACACAGGCAGATAGAGCTCAAAGCCCTTGTAAGGTGCAATCAGGAGGGAACTAGAGTCAAGGCTTCACAGTCAACAAAATCCACCTGGGAAATTCAGTTTGAGAAACAAGGGAGTTTTCCAATCCCAGCCAGGCCCTAGCAATAAGCCCTAGCCAATCATGTGGCCTTCCTCCTTTTTGTGCTTATAAACACCTAGACACTGTAGCCCTAAGGGCATCCACCCTTGGAGCCCCTCCCAATGAGCAGGATCAGTTTTCCCTTCACTCTTTCACTCCTCCTTAAAAGTTTGCTGGTTGCTCCATACTTGTGTCTGTCGGGTACATTCTGCATCACCCTAAAGACGTGATCCTGGGAAGAAGAGTAACATCTCCACTGGTAACACAGGAGCTGAAACAAGGAAATGCTAGTGAGCGAAGTTTTAATGTCAGTGTTTTATGTGCAATGCTTGGGTGTGTTAAAGTATTATTAGCAAAAGGTTGATGGTTGATTGTTATTAAAGGGTCTATATTAGGGTTCTCCAGAGAAGCAGAGCCAATAGGAGGTATATATTTATATCTAATATAATCTATCACCTATCTATCTATCTATCTATCTATCTATCTATCTATCTATCTATCTATCTATCATCTATCATCTATCATCTATCTATCCTATTTCTGAAGAGATTTATTGTAAGATACTGACTTTGTTGCTTTATCTGAAGATATTTATTTCAAGGTATTAAATATGGAAGCTGAGGAGTCCCACCATCTGCTTACTGTAAGTTGAGACTAGGAAAACTTACAGTGTGGTTTGAAGGCCTGAGAGCCGGGCAAGCCAGGATGCAGATTCCATCTGGGTTTGAGAACTAGGAGTGCCAAGGGCAGGAGAAAATTTGTCTCAGAGTCAGAACCAAGTAATTGGTTCCATTATATCCAAAGCCAAAGATGGTCATCTCTTGAACAGAGCAGAATATGACTCTATACTGTCAAGAACTCGCTGAGCAGGGAAAGAGAATTGAGTTGTTAGGTGTCAGAGTGGCTGATTAAAGCAACAAACCATAAATGAAAGGATTAAGCCTTTAATCACTTACTACCGTATAGCAAGAGTGGTAAAAAACAGGAAGAAAAACAATTTTCCCCACCGAGTAGCACATTGGTCAAGCTTCTGGTGGGTCAGTTCAGACATATGGTCAGCTTACTTTTGAGGGAGCCCTGAACAAAAGGTGCTAGCAGTTTTATAGACTATGAACTTTGGGAAGTCGGCAGAGGAAAGAGGTAGGAGTAAAAAATTACTGGATACTGAGTCAGAGCACAGGAAAGCTTAAGGTTTCTCCCTTCTCCCCTATAAGAAGACCTCTGGAATTGCCAAGTTCTTTGCCCATGGCCTCAGATAAAGAGACCTAGGAATGAAAGTGCTTGAGATAGAAATGCAAATATGTGAAAGAATATAACAGGCCAGGGGAACCTGTGTCCTTGAATGCAGTTTCCCTCAGAGACTTTGATGCGGTGGCTGTTGTACCAAGCCTGGTGCAGGGAGGGCAGTTTCCCCCTGTGTGGCCTGCCAGGTAAAGTCTTTATAATTGCCTATGAACAGGCCTTAAAAATCATTCATAGGTTTTTACCCAAGAGTCAGACACCTCATATACCAAATTATCTCTAAGGAATTATAACTTCAGAGTAGAAGCAATTAAAATCTTTTGTATTTTACAGGTTAAAAATAAATAAGCACAAATATTAAAATACTTCACACAATGCTTAAAAAATTTTGTTATAATGCATAGGATGCCCTAAGCAAATGTAAATAATAAACATTCAAATACGAAAAATTTGCCAAGAATATCAGAAGTTATTTTTTAAATCAATGAATACACAAATTGATTTTCATTTGGAAATGTGAAATGAAATTTGGGATAACTGTAGAATCATTGAAAATAACGTGAACTCAAACAGGGATTTTTTTTATTGCATGACAGTGAATAAAGTAAATGATCTGTATTTCAAAAAGCAGAAGTTTACTTTACTTAGAAAAAGCTTATAAAGAAACCCAGGTCTCAGAAGATGTATTATATCAAGAGAAACCCTATGATTGATTCTGCATTTTTAACCCATTAGTTAAGGTAATTCTTTACATGGTCTTTTGACTGGACTTTGACAGATATTTCTGTATGATTAATTTGAGGAGAAAATCTTATTGTTGTAAAATGAAGGAAAATCATTTGATATGATAAAAGAAAAGTCTGGGAGTTTTTAGTAATATCTGATCTGAGATCTGCCAATAAGTGTTGTTAATAATTACCTAGGTAGTCTCTCTAGCTCTTACTTTCTTTATTGTTAGAATATGTGCTGTTAATTGTACAATTTCAATGTTTCCATCAAGTTCTAAAGTTCTGCATGGTAACTATATGATATTATTACACAAAAGTCCTTTTACTACTTTTAGAATAATTCAAACTCTCACAAATACATGAATTCTATCATATTTTGAATTGGTACTGAAATTGGTACTGAATTGGTACATATTTTGAGTTTATTGAAACTATTTCTCTGATTTGAGGAATTCTCAACCTTATGTACACAAGGAATACATTCCAGGAAATGCAAGTGCTTACCACTCTATGGAGTCCCTCTGTTTATATCAGAGTAGGCTTTGTGATTCACTTTGTACATTTATGAAATGATTATAACATTTGCAATGAGGACTATATTAAGTATAAATTTTATTTTCACTTCGTACTAAAATGAAATATAAGCAATTATTTCCTTATATATGAGTCTTGAATTCCCATATAAAAATGAGCATCTTATAAAGTAACATTTTTATCTTTATTTTTATCCAGTTAAGACTATTCCTTTTATTTTTTAATTTATTTAAAATTGTCAAATGTACATCACAGTGGTTCAACAGTCCCCCACCTTATCACCCCTGCCCACTCCCCTCCCCCTTGGTAACTACTAGTCACTTCTCAGTGTCTGTGAGTATAATGCTATTTTGTTCCTTCTGTTTTATTTTATTTTTATATTCCAGAAATAAGTGAAATCATATATTTGTCTTTCTCCACCTGGCTTATTTCACTGAGCGTAATACCCTCTAGATCCATCCTTGTTGTTGCAAATGGCAGGACTTCTTTTCTTTTTATGGCTGAATAACGTTCCATTGTGTATATGTACCACCTCTTCATTCATCTCTTGATGGACACTTAGGTTGCTTCCATATCTTGGCTATTGCAAACAGTGTAGCAATAAATATAGGGGTGCATATATCTTTTTGAATCAGGGCTTTTGTTTTCTTTGGGTAAATTCTTAGGAGTGGAATTCCTGGGTCAAATGGTATTTCTATTTTTAGTAGAAAAATGCTGCTTTCCACAGTGGAGTGAGACAATAATCCAGTTTCATTCTCTTACACGTAGCTATCCAGTTTTGCCAACACCAGTTGGTGAAGAGGCAGTCTTTTCCCCATAGTATATTCATGGATCCTTTATCATTTATTAATTGACCATAAATGTATAGGTTTATATCTGGACTCTCTATTCTGTTCTGTTGATCTGTGGGTCTGTTCTTGTGCCAGTACCAAATTGTTTTCATTACTGTAACTTTGTAGTAGAACTTGAAGTCAGGGAACATAATCCACCCCCAGCTTTATTTTTCTTTCTTAGGTTTGCTTTCACTATTTGGGATCTTTTGTGCTTCCATATGAGTTTTAGAACTATTTGTTCTAGTTCATTGAAGAATGCTGTTAGTATTTTGATAGAGATTGCATTGAATCCTTAGATCGCTCTAAGCAGGATGGCCTTTTTGACAATATTAATTCTTCCTATGCATGAGCACAGGATAGATTTCTATTTATTGGTGTCTAATTTCTCTCCTGAGTGTCTTGTAGTTTTCAGAGTAAATTTCTTTCACCTCCTTAGTTAGGTTTATTCCTAGGTATTTAACTCTTTTTGATGAAATTGGAAATGGAGTTGTTTTCTTGATTTTTCTTTCTGCTTATTTGTTGTTAGTATATAGGAATGCAACAGATTTCTGTGTATCCTGAAAGTTTGCTGAATTCAATTAGTTCTAGTAGTTTTTAGAAATAACAGGGAGTTCTATTTAGTTCTATTCCTTTCAGAAACAACATAAAGATGTGGTTTGTAGAGAAAGTGAAGGCTCCTATGGCCAGGATTCTCACCTGGCCCTGGTCAGCTTGCTCACTATACATGTGTGGACAATACATTGTTATTCTCTACATAAAGAGCTCTGCCCAGTGCTCTGGGCTGTTGTATGGCTGCAGGGCTCCAAGGCTGCAGGAGAGCAGAAACTGGAGTGGTGGCAGTGCTGAGAACTGAGACTGAAAAAGAATGCATGGGCAGAGAGGCCCAGAGGCAGAGACCAGCTGGCTGCATACAGACTTTCACTGAGTGGAAGGGATTCTAGTGATTGACCTGCCACCATGGGAATAAAGTTGGATATAAACCCTTTCACCTGAAGAACCTTCCATTGTCATTTTTCAGACTCATTGAATCCATAGTGAACTTGTCCTGGGCTGAAACCCACTGGCAAGACAGGTTAAATATAAAATGTTCAGATGTCAAACTGCCCTTTGGAGGTCTGAAGTCTACAACTTACATGCTGTGTAATCTTAAGCAAGTACCTAGTTTTCCAAAACAGTACACTTAAATCCAGATAAAGCAACAGTCTTATTCACAAAGGTGTTTTATGACATAAGAAGCCAAATTTGTTCCATTTCTAAATATTCACCATGGTCAGCTAAATTGTATCATTTTTGATACAAGTAGAGCACTGAATTGGACCTAACATTTTTATAAGAACTATTTTACTAAGGAGCAGGTTAATTTATCAGATTTCATTATTACCTTCTTCTCGCAGAAAACTGCCTGAGGGAGCTCAAGGAAATGGCACCTACATTTTTCTTTATGCACAGAGATCACAGTGGAACAACTGTACATATTACAGAACTGTAGTTTAGTGGCATACCATTATAACCTAACATCTTATAGAATCTCAATAAACAAAAGTAGGTATTTGTCAAATTTCTACATAGGTAACCTGTGAACCCCTAAGATTACCTTCCCTAATTCCTAAGATTCTGAATATGATGAGATACCATTATTGTGATTATATCAATTTACATAACAAGAGAGATTTTGCAGATATAACTAAGGTTATTAGTCAGTTGAGTTTAATCAGAAGGGAGAACATTAGGGTACAACTAATCATGTGAGCCCTTTAGAAGAAGAGTTTTATTTGGCTGATGGCCAGTGAAAGGACTTAGAATATCAGGAGAAGGACCCGAACCACCCTTGCTGATTTAAAGATGGAGGAGGCAGCCACATGTGCAATGGTGTAGATGATCTCTAGAAGCTGAGAGTAGCCCCCAGCTAACAACCGTCAAGGAAACAAATACATTAGACCTACAGCTTTACTAACTGGATTCTGCCAACACCTGTAATTAATTTAGCACCGGCTTCTTCCCCAGATCCTCCAGATAAGATCTCTGCCCAACAGATACCTTGATTTGATCTTGTGATACCCAAAAGCAAAGAACCAAGTTGACAGATCTGTGAGCTAATAAATGGGTGTGTTCTAAGCTACTAATGTATGGTAGTTTGTTACACAGCAATAGAAAACCAATACAGAACCCTTGAACACTTGACCTTGTTGGAGGAGGTCATCAAGAGGATGTGACCCATGGTTGACTTTCCAGCTAGACTTGGTCAATCAGGGACTCCTCACCCTTTCCCTTGTCCTGGGAATACACTTTATGCCCATCATTCCAATAGCTGGAGCAGTTTCAAGGATGCAGCCTTGAGAGAGTAATGTGTTGTTGAGACCATCTAGACTGTATATGTTACTGAATGCTGTTAGGGCCTCCATATAAACTTTGAAGATTCAGGCAGACAAGTGAGAAGATTTGCTCATCTTGCAGTCCACTCAAGACAAGCCTTGTATGTTCCCTTGCTTATTAAGCTGGCCACCTACCAGTCTGGAGTGGTCTGCCTCTTTCTTCTGTTTCTCCTTGCCTTCCCTGTATGGGGCAGGGGCCCTGTTTCTAACTTCACCATGGGAACTTCCAAGGTTTTCTGTGTGTTTTTGCTGTTTCACTTCAGGCAGAAGTACTGTTGTGGTCAGATGGTGTCTGTATCATGATTATAAGTTCCATTTCATGATATCCATACATATTGGCCAGAGCCTTTTTTTATGCAAGTGTCTTGCCAATGGGTTTCAACCCTGGGCAAGTTCACTATGTATTCCATGAGACCCAGGAATAACAATGGAATGTTCTTGGAGTAAAAGCGTTTATACCCAACTTTATTTCCATGGTGGCAGGTCAATCACTAGAATCCCTACCATTCAGAGCAAGTCTACATGAGGCAACTGGTCTCTGCTTCTGGGCCTCTCTGCCCCTACAGCCATTTTCAGTCTCATTTCTCAGCACTGCCACCACTCCAGTTTCTGCTCTCCGGCGGCCATTGCACCATGTCACCCAGAGCACTGGCAGAGCTGTTTATATAGAGTCAAAAGTAACATATTGCCTACACGTGTGTAGTGAGCTAGCTGACCAGGGCCAGGTGAGAATCCCAGCCATAGGAACCTTCACTTTATCTGCAACAAGGTTTTGACAAAATTCTTGGGTACCTGGTATCTTAGCAAGGATGCCTGAGTGTGGGTAAAGTGAAATTCCCTATCTGTTAAAATATTAGAGACCTCTTTTTGGCTGCACATTCCCTCTCTGCTACCCTTCCCAACTCTGATTAAGCAAGATTAAGTTTTAGTAAACAATTATTAACTAGGGATAGAGAATTTCATCTGAATTACTATTGATGTATCCTTCTCTGACATCACTCATATTGAGATTCCAGAGCCTTCAGTTTCCACAAAGATTTTCATCTGATAGACCAGATAGATCTCCGTCTTGCCTTGGTTTCAGCCCCAGGCAAATTCACTATGTATTCAATGAGACCAAAGAATGACAATGGAACGTTCTTGAGATGAAAGGGTTTATATCAACTTTATTCCCATGGTGGCAGGTCAATCACTAGAATCCTGTCCATTCAGGGCGAGTCTGCATGCAGCAAGCCGGTCTCTACCTCTGGGCCTCTCTATCCTACAGCTGTCTGTCTGTCCTTCACGCTACCACTACTCCAGCCTCTGCTCTGCTCTCCCGCAGCCGTGCCACCGTGTCACCCAGAGCACTGGGCAGAGTTCTTTATATAGAGTCAAAAACAATGTATTGTCCACACGTGTAGTGAACTAGCCAACCAGGACCAGGTGAAAATCCTGGCCACAGGAACTTTCACTTTATCCAACAGTCTCCCTAGCCTTCATCAGTGGTTCTCTACCTCATAATGAATTCATTCATTCTTTCTTTTGTTTAGCAAATATTTATTGAATGCCAGCTATATATGCCATGCTAAATTTACAAAGATGCATAAATCACAGCCATTGTTACAATTCAGTGATGTAAAAAGTTGGTGAACACATCTACAGTGAAAAACGTACTCTTAGTCTTACATACAATGTCCTTAAGGTCATAAGCAAAGAGAGACAAACAGATTTGGGACTGACATTGGAAATCTGTACAGTTGTCCTTGGACCAGGATAATAAGAGGAAACTTACCAATCCAAGATTTAGGAGAATTTGGAAGAGAGGAATGGAAGTAAGAGTAAGTAGGATGAATGATGGGGTGATGGGCTATTCTGTTAAAGAAATCACATAATCACAGTGATGGATCTGGAAAAGGTATTCTCTTGTGGATTTTTCCAAATGTCTAGATTCAATGTCTAAATCAAAAGGGATAGGAGAAAATGAATGAATAAAAAGTTAAATTGCTGCTGCAGATGATGGGGAGCCACTGCAGACGTTAAATAGAAGACTGGCATGATCAGAACTGTGTTAGAAAGACCAGCTGCAAAGATTTCTATTTTCATAGGACAACAGAAAGATAATGTTGTTTCCTGGGGTAAAATCCTTCAATATCTGACATTTTTACTCAAGGTTAAATTCATAAACCTTGTGACTGCTTCATGTTCTTGTACTTGTCCACCAATACAACTTCATCTTTCACCATCTGTTTGCTCATAGACTGTTCAAGCCATACTGAATTTTAGCTTCATCATATCTTCTTCCATTTGACTCTCAACATAGAATCACTATTAGACTGTTGTTTCTTTCATCAAGTAGCAGATTAGACATAAATATAACATTGAATCAACAAATATGGAGCAATCCATTAACTGGAATTGTCCTTGTGTTTTATATTTAGAAGAACAAAATCTTACTGAGGGGAAGGGGGGATAACTATCAAGCTCCCTATTTGCATTTCCTGAATCAGTAAAAATTCAGCCTGATTTCTCTATTAAAGAGCCATGTCATGGTAATCCATGTTTATTGATATCTCCATTATCTACAAGATCTTTTTCATAAAAAAATGACAAACTTGGATTGTTTTTATTAGGAATGTTTGACTAGGAAAAGAGTAGTTAATGACAAAAATAAATACATTTTAATCAATTCCTGTATAATATATATGCTATGTATTTGATATATATACTATATGCATATTCTATATACATATTGTATTCCCTACATATATATACCACACACATATAGTATGTGCGTGCATGTTTGTGTATAGTACACTCAAACACAGATATAATGCCGTAGTGCTGCATAGAGTTATAAATTTTATTTTGATTAAGGTCAGTTTAGAAATTGTCAGTATTTTCACAAGGGTTCAATCAATGGCTACTACAAGCAATAGCATGTCACAATAGAAATAGTAGTAGCCAGGTATCCAGAAGACTCCATGTCTGATCTGATTATGACCAACTCTAAAGCCTATGTGACTTAAGGAAGGCAAGTAACTTTACTACTCTGTGGTTCAGTTTTCTTACTCATAGATAAAGAGTGCTGGACATGTGTGTTTCAAAAGAGAATTTTTCCCCTAAGGCCTTTGCAGCTCATATTATCTAAAATGTAATTCTCTATTTTAAGAGTTTCAAAGCAGGCTGTAAAATTATAATTAAATGAAGTTGTTCACATAAGATGTAAAACAATACTTAGAATGTGGGAGTGTGGATAAATGAGAGTTTCTGTGGCCAGGATTCTCACCTGGCCCTGGTTGACTAGCTCACTGCACATGTGTGAGCAATACATGGCTGTTGACTCTATATAAAGAGCTCTGCCCAGTGCTCTGGGTATGACACGGTGGCACGGCTGCAAGGCTGCAGGAGAGCAGAGCAGAAGCTGAAGTGGTGGCAGTGCCCAGGACAGAGGCCCAGAGGACGGCTGTTTGGGAGCCTGGAACTGAAACCCATTGGCAAGACAGGGAGTTATAAAGAAGTCTAAGGTTGATTTGAAAATTTTTAAACAAAGTGCAACAGTTTAGAAAAGCAGCAAAAATTTCAACAGATGACATTAACATGGGAGGAGCAGTAAATAATAAAAAAAAACCCAGCAAGCTACATGAAAACTTAGATCACTGAAATGATAGAAGATGAAAGCTAGTTAAAAATAGTTCCAAATCAGAGCAGTGACACATCTCTGCTAAAAAGAATATCAAACAGTTGTATATCATCGAATCTTAGGTATCAAAAAGTAAAAGTATAAAGTTGATTCAATGCACATTATTTATTAAATGTGAGTGATCAGTAACAATAAGGAATGCAAGAGTCTTAAAAAGCTGTAACATTAAAAGGAAAGAGGAACTGTAATTAAGTAGGACATAAGAAGTCTCAAAGATCACTGAACATTTATAATCTTAAAAGAAAAAATGTGAAGAAACAAGGAGAAAGAAACTAGAAGGACTACTACTAATATAACTGTAAAAGATCTCTTAGGGATAATTCATTAAAGAAAGGGAAACTTTGTCTATTTGCCTAAGTTTAGGAACCTTCCTAGAAATTATCATCCACGTTTTGTTGAATCTCAGAACCACTTAGGTGGGTATAGCAAGGAAACCTTGGTTATCCTATATTCTGAAACTAGATTCATTCATTTGTCATCTTTCACCAGTGTGGATTATCAAAGACTAATTGCTGGCATTTAATGAACTGGAGGCTGTGCATTGACCCAATCTTAACCCTCATGCATGCAGTCTTGATACCAGATCCTCCTGAGGGTGATTTTCCAAAGGATGCCGGGAGAATGCAGGGAACAGACCTTCCCAGAATTGAGATACACTTGCCAAGCTGCCTCCCTGCAATTTATTCTTTCTCGTATTAGTGTTGCTCTTGATGGTAATTTAATCTTATTTTATTTTATAAATAAGCGTGTTTCAGTGCTGTTTGGGGAACTGAAATAAAAATTAAAAGTAGATTAATTTTCCCTGAGAACTTGCACACCTATTTATAATTTGGAAGTTGGAGAGTATCATTTGTCTTAATGCTTAAATCATTCTAGAGGTTTGAACCACTTGAGAAATAAGTCATAAAGAGAGATGGATAGATATCACTGTGTAGATTTCATTAGGGATAAAATGAATTAAAGACTGAGACTTGGATCAGTGGGCAACCATGTTTCCTAATCACTGCTCTTCCCATTTTTCACCCTCACTGTCTTTGGCAGAACAGTGGTGAATCACTGCAAAATGGGGGAGGAAGACAGAGGGATTGAGCAGTGTGAGTTCTTCCCTTTGTCTGACCAGACAAATAAAGAAAAGTGGGGGTTACAGGAGGCTGGAAGTGTTCTTCCCACTCCACTCGTCTGGGTTATAGAATAGAGGTTCTTTCCCTTTTATGAGGAATGTGGAATCAGTCCCCACCCCTACTCCTCCAAATTTAGGACCAGTCCATTTTGGGATATCTCAGGACCCCCAGACAACATAGTAAGGTTATTGTCATTTGACTGAATCTCACTCCAACTCCTTTGATTTTCTTATTTCCCCTTTGTTTTTGTAACCATTTTACTTTCAATCTTTCTGTCACCTGTCAAGTGTGAGGAGCATATTTTTTTTCATTCATGTCTGACCATCTTTTTTCTTAATGAAAACAGTCAATTTACTTTCAGTGTAATCACTGGTATATTACGTTTGGGTCTCCGATCTGATTTCCTATTTGTCTTACATGTATTATAGCCCTTATTCTCATCTTTCTCATCTTGCTTTGGATTATTTGAGGCTTTATTATTGTTGTTATTTCATTATTCCTCTCAATTTGTTAGGATTACATTATTTAACTAATCATGAACAGCTCCCTTCACTTAATCTAACAAACAATTTACTAGAAGTAATTACTGGAAGTCTGGGGAGCAAGGCTCAGAAAGTGCTCAGGGTCTAATTACAGCAACAGAAATTCTGCACTGCACCATCTGCAGGAGCAGCAGTCTGCTTTGGGCTCATTGCTAGCACCTCCGATGCTGAGCCTCCGGGATTCTGCTGGGTGCTGCCACTGTGAACGAACTCCAAAGCCTTCCTTTCCCTTGGCCTAACTCACTCACAGTTCAGAATTCTGGGCAAAAGCAGCCTATTAGCCAAGCCTTGGCCCCATGACATTTTCATAGCAATCCAGGGTGCAGAGTGAAGATTCTTAAGAGTCACATTAAAAAAAAGTATATGTACATATAAAATGTCATTACTTCACTGTGGTGTACAGAGAGCTTTCAGTGCAGAGACTTAGTTTTTCATCTAGAACCAAAAGTGTTTAATATCATGAAAATTAATAGGATCTCTGATTGCCTTCCTTATCTGTAAAATAGTGATAATAATCCTTGGCTTTTCTTAACTCACAGAGATATTGCAAGGATCTTAAAAGTCATACAAAGTAAATGAGATATATAAACAATATTTTGGTATGTGCCATCACATGATAATAGCCATCTTACTAAAATGAATAAAGACATCACAACTTTCCTTTTTTTATTTCTAACTATCCTACCTATAAATTAAAAATGACCTCTGTTAAAGTCAGCAAAGCTTTCATGAGAATTGGAGGATAGAGTCAAGCAACCGTAAGTTGATTTTTAAAATATGTCCAATAAACAAAACCATAATCTGTGATTAAACTGAACATTTTAGTAGTCAAATTAGATCCATATTTTTAGTTATATTGGAATCCTTATGCCCAAAATTATTTTCATTATTAAAGAGGCAGCATATCAATTTCTGGATTCCATTTTTCCCTGTCATTTGCTAATAAGAAATTTTAGTTTCTACACCATCATTCTTAAATCCTCTGTACATTGTTCATTATAAATATGTGTGACCAATTACAAAGTACAGTAGATCTCTGTGGCAATGGAATATAGATATATGAGATTCTATTCCTCGTGTAGACAGTCAGTAAGAAATGATTAAACTGAAATTGTTTTTTCCTCCATCAGGTGTTTGCAGTCTGTCTAGACTGAGATTCATCAGCATTGCTGTGGAACAATATTGTAGTACCTTTACTATAAATTGTTTGACAGTTACTTTTCATATTCTTAGATTTAAACCCATCTAAACAAGCATTCCCATACAAAAACACTAACAGATAAGGTCCTATTCTGGGTCAAAGTTTTCTTCTGTACAACCTGTTACAACTGTTGGAATGATAATACAAGTAAGTCTATATTCTAAAAATGTATTAGTATAATAAAACAAAATCTGATTTTAGGTAAAATAATATAATAAAAAAAGCTGATTTTTTAAAATCAGAAACCCCCAAAATAACGGTTTATTTATAAATGCTGCAAGAAGAGTTGTACTATATTTCAAGAAATTAATTTACATATCGTGATAGTTAATCTTATGTTCGAACTTTACCGGATCACAGGATGCCCAGGTATTTGGCTAAACATTATTCCTGGGTATGTCTGTGAGGGTGTGACAGGAAGAGCTTAGCATTTGGACCAGTAAACTGGGCAAAGTTATTGCTCCCTCCAGTGTGGGTGGGCATCATTCAGTCCATCAAGGGCCTGAATAGACAAAAAGGAGGCGGAAGGAAGAGTTGCCCTCTTTTTGTCTGATGGCTTGAGCTGGACAGCAATCCTCTCTCCTGCCCTTAGCGCTCCTGGTTCTCAGGCCTTCGGACTCTGCCTGGAATCTACACCGTCCGCTCTCTGGCTCTCAAGCCTCCTTGGTTTACACCACTACACCACCGGCCTTCTCGTTTCCAGCTTGTAGACAGCAGATTATGTGACTTTTCAATCTCCATAATAACGTGTGTCTGTACTTTATAATAGATCCCTTTAAATAAAGCCTTATATCCTATTGCTTCTATTTCTCAGAAGGACCCTAACTAATCCACATGTAGATATCTACAGCAGCAGCAGGAAGTCAGATATAAACAGAACAAATGGGTAAATTTTCTCCTTTTAACCATATCTTCTAATTGCAAAAAAAAAAATTTAATGGTGGTTTACTTATTTTCATAGGGAACCAAAGTTTAAAAAGTTTTCCTGTGTCAAAATCTTTCGAGAACAAAATGAAAGCTGTCATCTTAAAATTTTTCTAAAATGAGAAATGAGTAATTAGTGACTTTTTCTTTGCATAATGAGTCATTAAAGTGACAGAAAAACAGTGATATCACAATCCATATTATATTAACAACCCTTATTTAATTTTGACATTATTACAGCAGACTAATGCATTTATGCTTATAAAATATTAAAACATTCTACACTGTTTCCTGGACAACATGGACAAAGTCATTGATATATTTCATTTTTTATAACAAACAAATTGGTAGTCTTGATTGTATAAAAAGAAACCAATATGAAACAGAATTATTAGCAAACCTATTTGAAAGTTTTTGGGACTGTGGAGGCTGCTTTATTTTAATAAGTTTGGTGGTAATACGATGACATATCTGATATATGGTATATATTACAGAACACATAGCATAATATATAGGTTCAATGTTTGGAGATAAAGATATACTCACAAAACAACAAAAAACAAGAACTGAAGGCTGTATTACCACTAATGTCTTGTGATTAAGTACATAAAAGCTAAGAATTTATCTTCTAAGCCTCACTACATCAAAATGACACTTGCCTACTCATTTGAAGTCATTTTATTTATTTAGTAATTTTAAAAAAGAACTCTTCAAAAGTTGAAATATATAATATGGGTACCCAAGATGGGGAAATTATAGGCTATTTTACAAGTGTAACTGACCACAGGACCTTTCTGCCCAGAATGCAAAACCAATTCAGGAAAAGAAATCTAAAGTTGTTCTAAATGTAAAGGTCTAACATTGTTTAGGTAAATGGATAATTCAAGAACTAAATCTGAAAATCCTAGTTTACATTAAAGATAGGATGGAAAACAAACTCTTAGGAAATGAAATAACTGAATTTTAAGATGACAAACCTCAAAAATCTTAAATATAATATAGAACCTAAATTACGCCTGCTACACAGATCATCATCAAGCAAGTTTCCACCTTCATCATATGTGAAATGACTTTATGAATAAACACAATTGAGAATTTTCTAGAGGTCTTTGACATGAAAGTGGTTACTTTACATAATTACTGAATCATTTTGTGAAACATTAAAAAGTATTTTTGACCACACCTGGGGTGAAGCCTGATAGTCTTCATTTCTAGGAAGCGTCTTGATGTAAATGCTGCTGCCCATCCAGAAAGACAATACAAGTAAGCCTTGGAGTATATAATGCCCCCTCAAATCAGAGCTTACCTGAATATAATTACTATATTTTGGTTATTATATTATTATTATATAAAACTATGTTACAGTTTCTACTCTAGTGAATTATTTTGGAATGCCATTCCTGTTCTTTTGAGTATGTTTCTACTTCCATATCTATTCAAAAGAAAAAGAAACCTCTCTTTTATTAATTTTACTGGCTTGATAAACTTAATCACTTTTATTTATTTAGTAATTTCTAAAAAGAACTCTTCAGAAATTAAAATATACAATATAGGTACCCAAGATGGGGAAATTATAGGCTATTTTACGAGTGTAACTAACCACAGGACCTTTCTGCCCAGAATGCTTATGTAACATCTCAAGGTAACACAGTTTAGGAACATTGCCAAAAGCCACAGTAGAACCGACTTGAGGATTCTCATGCATGCTATATTTGGTTTGCTGCACTGTTTCTATGCTTACACTATTGAAAAGCAAGCTCTTTATAAAGTATTGTAGGTATGAGACTAGTCCCAGGAGCAAGGCTACTTACCTCACTTTAAATCCTGACTCCACCATCTGGTGCCTGAATGTGCTTCAACAAATTGCTTAGATCTTCTGAATTTAATTTTACTCATCTGTAAAAGTGGCACAATAATAGTTCTTATATCAAACATTGTTAGTATTCAGCAAGGCAATCGAAGTAAAACACTTGGCAGGTTGCATTCAATAAATTCTACCTTATAACTATTGTGAATTTAGTCTTTCTTAACTATTTTTACTCATGAAGTTAAAAGTTTTTGTTTTAAATTTTGTATGTATTTTGAACATATAGGCACTACCTATTGTACTGGGGCTCCTTATAATTAGAAAGTAAGTGACACCTCTTCCAGAATCCTCTTCGAGTCTAGTAGGATTTAGCCTGCCTGCCTCCCCACTCTCACTCCAACAGTACCCTTACTAATACTATTTTTACTTCTCTAAGTTCATATGTTCTTGCTGGGTTATTGCTTATAGTTATTTATGTAATTTAAATTAAAATACATACATTTCAATTATAAATGCCATGAATCCATGAATAATATCATTTTATACTTGTGTTTACTCATAACTTAAAAAGTGATTAACAAATGTAAATGATTAAATACTTCTCCAAATAATGACACAAACATTTAAACCTTGTGAGAACTTTTCATTTTGAACTCACCTTTAAAAAATGTTTTGCATAACTCTACATTTTCTAATTTCTTTAGCCAGTCAAAAACAAAAAGTACTTGAATTATTGATTACATTTGAGTCTGAACTCTTAACCATTATGCTAATAGGGGAGCTAGAGAGTAGGATTTCAGAGAGTTATGATACAGCTTTGATTAAGGTTTCAGAAGTGAAAATGAAGTGAAGTGGACCGATTCAGAATCAGGTTTGAATTTTAAGTCCTCAGCTTTTGTTCATTTGTTTTTTCCAATGAATTTGATATGAGGTAAGGAAAAAAGGGAATCTGGGAGTTTTCTAGATATTTTCCTTCAATGATTTGGTGGGCTTTTGTACCCCTTACTGAGAATGGAAAGGCATGACAAGAATCATTTTGGTGTAGAGGTGAATCAAGACTTCTTTGGTGGTGCTGTTATTTTTTTATTAAGGTATCATTGATATACAGTCTTACAAAGGTTTCACATGAGTAACATGGTGATCACTACATTCATCTATATCATCAAGTCTCTATCACACCCCATCACAGTCACTGTTCATCAGCATAGCAAGATGCAATAGAATAACTACTTGTCTTCTCTGTGCTATACTGCTTTCCCCGTGCGCCCCCTACATTGTGTGTGCTAATCATAATATCCCTTAATCCACTGTTCCCTCCCTCCCCACCCTCTCTCCTCTACCCCTTCCCTTTGGTAACCACTAGTCCTTCTTGGAGTCTGTGAGTCTGCTGCTGTTTTGTTCCTTCAGTTTTGCTTTGTTATTATACTCCACAAGTGAGTGTAATCATTTGGTACATGTCTTTCTCCACCTGGCTTATTTCACTGAGCAAAATACCCTCCGGTTCCATCCATGTTGTTGCAAATGGTAAAATTTGTTTTTTTCTAATGGCTGAATAATATTCCATTGTGTATATGTACCACCTCTTCTTTTTATTCATTCATCTACAGATGGACACAGACTGCTTCTTTATCTTGGCTATTGCAAATAGTGCTGCAATAAACATAGGGGTGCATATGTCTTTCAGAATCTGGGGTCTTATTTTCTTTGGGTAAATTCCTAGGAGTGGAATTCCTGGGTCACGTGGTATTTCTATTTTTAGAGATACTATTTTTTGAGAAACCTCCATATTGCATTCCACAATGATTGAACTTGTCCACATTTCTACCAACAGTGCAGGAGGGTTCCCCTTTCTCCACATCTTTAATTTTTCTCATGAGTGTCTTATAGTTTTCAGTGTATAGGTCTTTTCCTTCCTTGGTTAGCTTTATTCCTAGGTATTTTATTCTTTTTTATGCAATTGTAAATTGAATTGTTTTTCTGATTTCTCTTTCTGCTAGTTCATTGTTAGTATATAGGAATATAACAGATTTCTGCATGTTAATTTTGTATCCTGCAACTTTGCTGAATTCAGTTATTAGTTCTAGTAGTTTTGGGGTACAGTCTTTAGGTTTTTATTTATAATATCATGTCATCTGCAAACAGTGACAGTTTAATTTCTTCCTTACAAATCTGGGTGCCTTTATTTTTTGTGTTGTCTGATTGCTGTGGCTAGGACCTCCAGTATTATGTTGAACAAAAGTGGGGAGAGTGGACATCTTGTCCTCTTTCCAATTTAAAGGAAAAACTTTCAAATTTTTGTGCTTAAGTATGATGTCAATGGTGGGTTTATCATATATAGCCTTTATTATGTTGAGGCATTTTCCCTCTCTATCCATTTTGTTTAGAATTTTTATCATGAATGGATGTTGAATTTTGTCAAATGCTTTTTCAGCATCTATGGAGATGATCATGTGGTTTTTGTCCTTTTTCGTTGATGTGGTGGATGGTGTTGATGGATTTTTAAATACTGTACCATCTATGAATCCCACTTGGTCATGATGGATGATCCTTTTGATATATTTTTGAATTTGGTTTGCTAATATTTTGTTGAGTATTTTTGCATCTATATTCATCAGGGATATTGGTCTATAATTTTCTTTTTTTGTGGTGTCTTTGCCTGGTTTTGGTATCAGAGTTATGCTGGCTTTGTAGAATGAGTTGGGAGTATTCCCCCCTCTTCTACTTTTTGGAAAACTTTGAGGAGGATGGGTATTAGGTCTTCACTAAATGTTTGATAAAATTCAGCCATGAAGCCATCTGGTTCAGGAGTTTTGTTCTTTGGTAATTTTTTTTGATTACCAGTTTAATTTCATTGCTAGTAATTGGTCTGTTCAGATTTTCTGTTTCTTCCTGGGTCAGTCTTGGAAGGTTGTATATTTCTAGAAAAGTTGTCCATTTCTTCTAGGTTATCCAGTTTGTTACCATATAATTTTTCATAGCCTTCTCTAACAATTCTTGGTATTTCAGTGGTGTCCAAAGTGATTTTTCCTTTCTCATTACTGATTCTGTTTATGTGTGTAGACTCTCTTTTTATCTTGATAAGTCTGGCTTGGGGGTTATCTATTTTGTTTATTTTCTTGAAGAATCAGCTCCTTATTTCACTGATTCTTTCTATTGCATTATTATTCTTGATTTTTTTAAATTTCTGCTCTAATCTTTATTATGTACCTCCTTCTACTGACTTTGGGCCTCATTTGTTCTTCTTTTTCTAGTTTCATTAACTGTTCATTTGGGACTGTTCTTCTTTCTTTAGGTAAACCTGTATATATTGTAATATACTTCCCTCATAGCATGGTCTTCACTGTGTCCCACAGATTTTTGTGATGTTGATTTATTGTTTTCATTGGTCTCCATATATTGCTTGATCTCCATTTTTATTTGGTCATTAAACCATTGACTATTTAGGAACATGTTAGGTCTCCTTGAGTTTGTGGGTCTTTTTTTTTTTTGCAAAATTTCTTTCTAGTTTCATATTTTTGTGTTCTGAAAAGCTGGTTGGTACAATTTCAATCTTTCTGAATTTACTGAGGATCTTTTTGTGGCCTAGTGTATGATCTATTCTTGAAAATGTTCCATGTGCACTTGAGAAGAATGTGTATCCTGCTGCTTTTGGATGGAGTGTTCTCTAGATGTCTATTAGATCCATCTGTTCTAATGTGTTGTTCAATTCCTCTGTGTCCTTACTTATTTTCTGTCTGGTGGATGTGTCCTTTGGAGTGAGTGGTGTGTTGCAATCTCCTAAAATGAATGCACTGCATTTTATTTCCCCCTTTAATTCTGTTAATATTCATTTTACATATGTAGGTGCTCCTATGTTGGGTATATAGATATATATACAATGGTTATATCCTCTTGTTGGACTGTCCCCTTTATCAATGTAATGTCCTTTTTTGTCTCTTGTTACTTAATTTTGAAATCTATTTTGTCCTATGCAAGGCCTGCTTTTTTCTCCCTATTATTTGCATGAAGTATCTTTTTCCATCCCTTCACTTTTAGTCTATGTATGTCTTTGGGTTTGAAGTGAGTCTGTTGTAGGCAGCATATAGATGTTTCTCGATTTTTTTATCCAGTCTGTAACTTTATGTCTTTTGATTGATACATTCAGTCCATTTATATTTAGGGTGATTATCAATAGATATGTATTTATTCCCATTGCAGGCTTTAGATTTGTCATTACCAAAGGTTCAAGGATAGCTTCTTTACTATCTAATAGTCTAACTTAACTGACTTAGTGTGCTATTACAAACACAATCTAAAGGTTCTTTTTTTTTATTTCTTCCCTTCTTTTTCTTTCTCCTCCACTCTTAATATATTAGGTTTCATATTCTGTACTCTTTGTGTATCTCTTAACTGACTTTGTGGGTAACTGATTTAATTTTGCATTTGCTTAGTGATTTTTTTGTCTACTTCCTTTGCTGTGGTTTTATTTTCACTAGTGACAGCTATTTAGCCTTAGGAGCGCTTCCATCTGTAGCAGTCCTTCCAAAATACACTGTTGAGGAGGTAAATTCCTCAGCTTTTGCTTATCTGGAAATTGTTTAATCCCTCCTTCAAATTAAATGATAAATCCCTCCTTCAAATTTAAATGATAATCTTTCCAGGTAGAGTATTCTTGGTTAAAGGCCCTTCTGTTTCATTGTACTAAATATATCATGCCAGTCCCTTCTGGCCTTAAGTTTTCTGCTGAGAAATCTGATGATAGCCTGATGGGTTTTCTTTTGTAGATGATCTTTTTTTCTCTCTCTGGCTGCTTTTAATACTCTCTACTTGTCCTTGATCTTTGCCATTTTAATTATTACATATCTTGTTTTGTCTTCTTTGGGTTCCTTGTTTTGGGAGATCTGCATACTCCCTTGGCCTGTGAGACTGTTTCCTTCCCCAGATTGGGGAAGTCTTCAGCAATTATTTCCTCAAAGAGATTTTCTGTCCCTTTTTCTTTTTCTTCTTCTTCTATAATGTGAATATTCCATTTGGATTATTCATTCATTTCTCTTAAAATTCTTTCAGTTCTACAGATAATTTTTTCTCTCTGTGCCTCAGCTTCTTCATATTCCTTTTCTCTAATTTCTATTTCATTTACCATCTCCTCTACTTCTAATCCACTTTTAAATCCCTCCATTTTATGTTTTATTTTGGACACTGTATTTTCAAAGTTTCTGTCTGTTTCTTGTAGCCCTTCCTGAGGTCTTGAGTATTCATGCTCCATGAGTATTTTTATGATTTTTATTTTGAAGTCATTATCAGGAAGATTCATGATTTCAGTTTCACTTAGCCCTCTTTCAGTTCTTTCTGGGATTTTGGTTTGTACCAGCTTCTTTTGCTGTTTCAAATTTGTATTGATTACTCTGGAATAACAACTATGTACAATCATCACCTTTTAGTACCCAGTAGCTCTACTTTCAGGAGCTGCCCAACCCCTGGAGCAATGGCAGCAGTCACAGTTGAGCAGCACTGGTGTCTTTTGGGAGGAAAGAGCTCTTTTCTGCTTCCCGGCTGCTGTGCCTGCCTCTACTTCTAGGACTAGTGGGCCAAGTGTGCAGGAAGGAACCTCTGCATTTCTCCCTGGTAGCTGTTGTAGGTGGAGCCACCCTCTAGCTGGTCTGGTGTAATGGCGGCAGTAGCAGGTTTGTGAACTGTTGCTGGCCAGGCAGAAGGAGCAGCAGGGGTTCCTTGGAGCATGTCACCAGCCAGGGGAATAGAGTATCTGCAGCTCCTCAGTGTTCCCAACTTGCTGGGCTGAGTGTGCTGGGACTATTTTGTCCACTTATCCTTTCTCCTGAGCAGCAAACTCTGTATAATCCTTGCCCCTTTAGCAGCCCTCTCACTGTTGGGAAGTCTTTCAAAGTGCCCACCTTTCTTTTGTCCCAGAGTGGCTGGTTGTGGGTATTTGTTCTCCACAAGTGACTAGAATCTCATTTTCTTTGATAATTCCACCTGTCTTTGCTTTCCAACTTCACTAATCTCCAGAGCACCATGTAATGTGGGTTTGTGCTTCCTGAATAGATCCCCAGGGTCGGGTGTTCAGCAGTCCTAGGCTTCTACCCCCTCCCTCCTCTGTTTCTCTTCCTCCTGCCAGTAAGCTGGGGTGGGAGGAGTGCTTGGGTCCCACTGGATCATGGCTTGTCTATTTTACCCTTTTCTGGGAGGTCTTCTCTTTTCCCCAGATGTAGGCAGTCTGTCACAGTCTTCTTTCTGGGTGCTTTTTCAGGATTTACTGCATTTGCTGTATTTTTGTATTGTATGTGGTTTTTGGAGGAGGTTTCTGTCTCACTTCTCATGCTGCCATTTTTAAGCCTCTCCAACCAGTTGATTTTGTGATTGGTGATGTTAATTTTGAGTTGCCTAATAAAAACTTGCATGGGTATGTTAATTAGACAAATGAGTGTGTTGGAGTCTGCAATTTTAAGCAAAGTCTTACCTTGTTGCTAATACCTTCTTTTTAGGTCAGATATAGCTTCATAATGTTAAGCATATCTGGTTTTGTAGCTTGACTCCAGTATTTATTTTTATATAACTTTAGGGAAGTAATTTCTCTAAACTTCAGTTTTCCAATCTGTAAAACAGTAATACAACCTCTCATATAGGCTTAATTTGTGGGCTGCAAGGATAACAAAGGAGGAGCTAAGCTGAGTGTCTGGTATCTAAATCAGTACTTAGTATAATAAATAACTTTAGTAACTGCTGATCTGCACCTGCTTTAGGACAGATACTGTATTAATTACTGTGTATACATTAATTTAATCCTTGTACTAAATTACTAAACTAGAGAGAGAACATTTGTCTATTATTTCCCTGGAACATAATAAAAATACTTATTTGAATGAATGAAACATTAATTTGTTGAACAAAAATAATTTGTTCAAAATGAATAAGCCTGTGGAAGAGTTAGTGTCATCAGTACTGTACCCATGAGGAAACCAATCACGGTTGAGAGTGAATTCATTCAGCCACAGTGACAGAACAAGAATCTGAAAACAGGGTTAGCCCACTCTGAAGCCCATGGTGTTCACCACCATACTAGTAATTCCACAATTAGTAAGTTAATAGGAGTTAGAGTTATCCTTTAAATAAAAATTGCTTGAATGTATTTACTAGGAACATATAGTACTTCTCCTGAAGCATGGAAAATGAAATAAGCATAGTTCTATGGACATGCAAGCTCCCGTGTACTGTGCATGAACAATGTCCTCATTTAAACCAATGTTATTCTCAAACCTAATTCCAGATTGTGATTATCCTTAATTATTTTCTGTGGGTGGAGGGAGGGAATAATGGGAGGTGGAAGATGGGAAAAGATTGATCTTGAGTTGGAAAATCCTTTGTTCCTAATTTAGACAGTTATGAGTAAACTGGGACTTTTCTATGTCAGTGACATTTTTGAATTATACTATAAACTGTACCTTGCACAGGGACAGTCAGAAAATATGTTTTAGGCTGTTTGGGCTGTTAGTTAGCTTAGTTTTGAGTAATGGAAATGGAAGTGGCTTTCTCTGGGAACCTCGTCTGTACAGGTTATCTGATTACCATACTATTTATAAATTGCATGCAGGGCCATATTCCCCACTTGTCCAGCACCTCCATGGTCCATTTTTGTCCTCTCCACAAGAACATGAGGGACAACATGGCATAGCAAAAAGCACATAAGCTGTGGAGTCACACAGATGGAGATGTCATATTATTTATATTGACAATGAAAAGCAAGTTTTAAAGTACATGAGAAATTTTCTTATTTTCAATACTCATCCAACCAGCAAATAGTGAAACAGAAAATTCTGGTTTTCTATCTATTGATCTATATACATTTGGCCACTGGAAAAGAGAAATTTAGAGTATATTAGAATTTGACATTTATTCCTAAATATTTGTATCATAAGCTCTTAAGAGAGATTTCAAGGGCAAAGTCACAGAGAAAATGAATTATGATTTCATATAATTGGTCATCAACCAGTAATGTCATTCCCCAGATGTTAGGTAAAATTATTTGTTATTCTTATAAGACATTACAAAATGTTTCATTTAGCTGCAACCCTGTCAAGAAGATAGAAGGCATGTTTACTTCTGCATAGTACACACATTCACACACAACTATATGCATTCACACACAACAAATTAACAGCAGAAAATTAATGAGGTGGTTTAACCAATGCATTATTTAGAAATCAGTGGGTTACTAATTGACAACTTAGTGGTTTGGTTGAGTTCAACTAGCTATCTTCAAAGTAAAATCCCAATATTTTACTTAAAGTTAATCCCAATATTTTACCCAGCAGATTTGTGTGTTGAAAGAAAATTACAGTGCAAAATTCATAATCAAACTTGACTGAATTGGTTATTTGATTAATTTGCTCTGTAACTTTGGACCATCTTTAACCTTCCTAATAATTAATGTGCTTGAATACTGTAACAAAGTGATTATAACATAATCATTTTGTCAGGGTGAATGGGTCAATAAATCAACATAATAATGAATATTTACTGATCGACTTAAACTCAACACTGTGCATGAGATATCATCATTTTTAAAAAAATTATCTACACAAATCATCAGAGAAGAAAAAAGTACCCTTGAGATTTTGGTCTAACTTTTCCACCAACTGTGTGATCTTATTCTAGTCACTTATCTTGACACATTGTCAGCTTTATTGATAATTAAGTAATAACCTGTGGCAAGGCAATCAGTGTTTTTTTTAAATGTTATAATATCTTAAGGGATTCTGTACATGATAACATGATTATGAGAAAGATATTAATAGCAACTAATGCATACTGAGTATTTACTATGTGCCAGTATTTTAATGGCTTTTACATGTTTTATAATATTTTATAAAATTTTATAAAATTTAACTGCACAAATGTCTCAGAATGTAAGAATTGTTAGTTTTCTCATAGATAAGGTGAATTTGAAAAACACTTAATAATTTAACAAATGTTCACAGTTAGTACGTGCCAGAACAATTTCTGCTCACACAAATTAATGTCTTTCTCTCTCTGTTTTACAGTCACTCCTCACAAATACCATCCCCTACACTTTCTCTTGTTCCAGACATCAATAAAACATAGGTTACTATGTCAAAACTTTGCAAGGAAAACAAGTCTACCATGACTCCATGAACCTGACCATGGGGATGGTGATTTAGGATTAGAATCCAAGGAACAGAAAGACTGTCTGTTGAGAAAGAGTGAGGTAAGAGTGGCCTCTGTCCTGATATTTCCTACATGGGCATTCATTACAAAAAGAAACTGTCTATGCAATTGATACAGGGTTGGAAAGCTTTAGAAACCCAGACACAACTGCAGGAATGAAACTCATTAAACTTTACTTTAACCAACTGGTTTGACAGCCGCTCCTTCTTGAGACTCAGAATAATTAGGTAGAACATGAGATTTCTTTATAAAGAAGGTTTTCTCTGGTTCACTGCTGACCTAGAATTTGGAATACTTCAACATGTATTGGCTCTTCAGAGCAAACTCGGTTCCACTGATGTATTTTTCCCCTTTGCACGGGGGAGATCAGCATAAAATCAGCACTTTTGCTAATTCCCAATGGAGCCCAGACACCTGGAAGAAAGAAATAATTTTTACCACCTACAGTTTTCCATTGGGAAGTGGGGAAGAGAAAGAGAACCATTGAGACCAAGAAGAGGAAAAGATTAATAAGAGCTGCCATCATTGCAGGAAAAAATGATTTTTCAAAACAATAATAAAAAGTGCCTCTAGGATAGCTGTGCAATGTTCTTTTATTCTACTAAAAAGGAAAAACATGACAAAATAGAGAAGCAAAAGAGAACTGGGAAAAAAGATACATTAAATAAGAGGTCAAACTCCTGGAGTTGTACATAAAAAGAAAAAAAAAGTGAAAGCAGAGGAAAATTCAGTTTTGTGTTTTTTTCATGATTATACATGTGCAGGTATTTGTGACTGTGGCCATGCAGACATTATGTATATGTGTATAAAATTCTTCTCTGCTTATAAAAATAGATTATGCACATAGGAGTTAATGCACTGGAAGTCATTGGTGTGCTACAGACATTTAGAATGCAGGCTCTCTAAAATACAGACTCCAAAACAAAATTGTAAAAAGAAAACAGTAACCAAGTAATTGATTTAGGAAAAAGAAACAGAATGTGATCCTTTCTTACTACTCTCTACTAATGATCCATTACTTGTATGTTCTTCCTTGTTTTTTTCCCCAAAATATGGTTGTTCATCTCTCTCCCTTCTCTCCCTCTGTGTGTGTGTTGTAGTTTTAAAATTGATGGTAATTAATTCTGTATATCTGGAGGGTTCTATGTGAAAATGACTCAGTCTGATCATTGTTATATTCTTTTTAATATAAACAATCACTGGAATGTGTTTCCCTTCTATGCTTTTTTTTTTTTCATTTTTAAAGGATATCCTGAAACTGTCATATTTTTTTGTATTTGCCTCCCAGAATCTAGTTTTCTTGAAAACACACATTCTTATTGATATGTTTAAGATGAAAAAAGATTTCCTTATTTAATCTAACATTGTCAACCTCTTGGTCATCAACTCACAGTGACAGTACCTATATTGATGAACATTAGGCTGCCTGTCTCTGATGCCATTTTAAAAATTAGCTATGCCGGTACAGGTTGTATACTCCCTAGTTTTATACATTATAATCAGTTGGTCATATTTTTCTAAGTAAATACATATATTAAATGGCTTAAATGATACTCCTAGGTGCTACAAGTAACGATCTTGGAAGGAAAAAACATTAAGCAGCCTGAAGCCTCAGAACAGACTTTTCATGCTAGTTTGCCCACAGAAGCAATGGTACAGAGAGAGACAAGTGGCACTCCAGTGATTTAATTATTGTTCCATTCCTCATTACATATGTGGCTTAATATAGCACACAGAACAGCAGAAATGACAGCAGAGATAGTTTCTTTCTCCTGTTGAAATCTACAGCACACAAACATTCATAAATAAAGCTCTTGATTTTTGTTGTTGCTACAGAAATGCCCACACTTTTCGTGCAGGAGAAAGTGATAGTCGGGTACTGTATTGCCAGCTTTACTAACATGTGGTCTACTTAGGGAATGCCATGCATTTCACTGGTGTTTTCAATTTTTGCATATTGAGTCAAAATGTAGCCATACTAAATATGCCCTTAGGAATTATCACAGCACTCTAGAGTTGTGTATTTGCAAAGGACATGAGATGTTATCAAATCTCTTCTATTCCTACATCATTGAATGAAGGGCACTGTGAATATATCTTCAGTTATTGATACTAGTTGTTAAGCACCCTTCTTTTTTTATAACTGGATTGTTTTGTGTTGCTGCTTCAAACTTAAACCTTGACTTCTGATATTTGCAGATAATTTGCCAGTCTGTCCCAGATTGCTCTGTACTATTCATCTTCCTAACAAAAAGTTCTTGTAATACTGCATTTTGTCAAATAATAAACTGTATGCTTTCAATGGCTGCTAAATGAAGTATGAACTCTTCTGGGTCTGCTTTCAAACCACAGTTGACTTGTACCATCCCACTATTCTTGCACCTGACACATATTAAATTACCCCTTATTCTCCTTTGTGATCTCCATACACACTTCCCCCTGTTTTATGTTGATTATGCTATTTCACTAGCCTAGAATTTTGAAGTATTTTCTGCTTCTATTGTTCTTCATCGGAAAAAATCCAGTATTTCCTTCAAGATTCTTCCAAAATGTAACGATATTAGTTCATTTCCTCTGTCTAGTACCCTGACCAATATTCATAGGCACCTGTCATGTGGTAGTTACAGTGAGGAATCAGGTGGACTCACCCTTGTTCCCATACTGCTTACAGTCTAAGAGTATTTCCTCTCTTAACAGTGATCTCTTTCCTTGTTTTCCTCTAACACAGCATTTATACTTTTATGACCCTTTCCAACTTTCTATCTACGGTCCATTTGTTTTTTTGCCTCACATGTGTGAGTGTGTAGCACACACACACACACACACACACACACACACATATTTATGCTCAATTTATATTTATATTCATTTTGAATCCATCTTTTCTACTTATACATTGCTATTTAAAGGACTACTCCAAAGCTGGGTGTCTAAAAATGTCATTTTCTGTCTCATGATTTTGTGAACCAGGAATTTGGTCAGGGCATAGTAGTGATGGCTTATCTCTCAATGGTTAAGAGCACTAAAGAACTGTTGGCAACCTCGTATTATCATAGTATGTATCTTATGGTTCCCATTAGACAAAATACCTTTGAATGTGGGGTCTGTCTGATTCACCTTTGTTTCACCTCAATGTGAATATTAGTATGGTAATTAACATTAGCTCCCCTACAAAGTTCACAGTCTCAGTGGCTTAACATTACAAAGTTGATTTTTCCTTTATATTAATTCCAGTGCTGGTTGTGAGCCTTTTTGCTCACTTCTAAGCAGTAACTCAAATATACAGACTGCTTCAATCCTGTAATTAGGTGGTCTAGAGCATGTGGCCTCTGTGTAACCACAACAGGGGAGTAAAGCACTAGAGGATTGTGGGGCATTTTATTGGACACATCTGCACATAGCTTATGCCATTTTTATTGTTACCCTATTGCCTAACTATAGTCACATATCTAAGTGAATAGGAAACTGGAAAGATATCAAGGAGATCTCAAATATTTGAGCTAGCAGTTTCTGTTACAGAACTTACTTTTGGTGTGTGTGTGTGTGTGCATATGCACCACTTTTTTTTCTTTCTTTATAGTCTCTGTGTCCAATCTAATATCAAAACTAGCTGGGTGATTTACATCCATCAGCATAATCAACTTGTACAAATTTGTTCTTCCTCTTACTCCAGTGATTTATGAACTAGAAAAGAAACATGATGTATCTCTCTTCTCACATCCAACACACAATTAATAAATACTGGTGGAGCAGGACAATAAAACCTCCTATGTGGAAAAGGCAGTATGGAAAACACAGAAGAGTGAGGCTTGTCCTGTTCCCAGGGCACTTTTGTTTCCTTTATCTCTGTCTCTTGAGTTTTTCCTTTGCTACTACCCACTTTGGCCAAATCCGGAGTAGGAGCAGGAGTTCATGGCAGATGATGTTTCACGCTCACACTGTACTTTTCCTAACCCAGCCTCAATATGAGTCATTTTTCCAAAGAACTCTGGTTCCTCTCAATGGAGAATGGTGTTTAGAAACCTAGGTCTGGGCTCTAGATGGCCTCATTCTTATGAGGTTTATGGTTTCTTTTTGCAGTACATTTTCTCCAATAACTTAATAAGCTTCTGATCTACTTGTCTTCATTGAGTTCCATATATAAGTACAATCAATTTTTTTTCTGAGACATATTTCTTAAGCGATTTCTAAATCTAATTGCTTCTGAATTACCATCTTATCTTTCTATTTTAAATTTACTTTGAGTTGTAATAACATGGAGAAAACTTTGTAGAACATATGTGTATAGTTTGTTATATTTTTGCAGTTTGATCATGTCTGTGTAGCCAATACTTGTGTCAAATAAGAGAACATTTCAGCTCCTCTAAAAGGCCTCCTCATGCTCTCTAGTGGCCATTATTCCTCTCCTACCTCCTACAATAATCATTGAACTAATTTATAAGAGCATAGATTACTATTGCTGAATTTTGAACTTTATTCAAATGGAATCTAACTGTATATATATTCTCTTGTATTTGGCTTATTTGGTTCAACATTATGTTTATGAAATTTAGCTATATTCTTTAAGTATGGTGGCCATGTATTATGCTGTATAATATTCCATTTTGTGACTGCTCCATAATATATTTACCCATACTAATGTTGATGGGCATTTGGGTAGTTTCTAGTTTTTAACTTTTATGAAGTTGAGGCTTCTGTGAACATTCACATACATGTGTTTAGTGAACACATACACATATTACTATTTGGTTTATACTTAGGATTGGAAATAGTGAGTCAAATATATGTATATTTTGTTTTATGAAATATTGCATTTTCCAAGAATACCATGCTAAATTATATTCCCTTTAGCAGACCACAGGAGTTCTCTTTTCTTCAAGGCTCTGAATCTCTATATTCAATGACCTCTTTATTCTATTTCTACTTGCACTCAAGACAGTATTTCCTGATCTTATGTGTTTTCTTCAAAATGCAACCAAAACACATTACAACATTCTGTTTTTTGGAGTCCTTCCCCTAGATCTACTACCTTAAAAAGTTCATGCTTGTCTTCTTACTTAGAATAGGCAATGGGTCTTCCAAGTATTTGGTCACAGATTACCACAGACAACCATTTTTGACCTGCCATTCTCAGTTGCCTCATGGCCAAGTGCCTGCCCACTAAGTCAATCTGAATGTTTTAGTTTTTAAAGTAGCACCGATTTCAAGGACTGATTCCAACAGCAAACTAGAAGTTGGTACTGCAATAAAGTAAACCCGAAATCTTAATGGATTAACATAACAAAGGCTTAGTTCTTGCTCTTGACATAGTCTGTTGCAGAACAGCTGGCTCTTTATTTTGGAGACATGTGGTCTCTGTGATCATCACAAGGGAAGAGGAAACTGAAAGTTCACATGAGATGTTTTTGGATGTTTTATAGAAGTGTCTTTTATCACTTTCATCTAAAACCCTCTTTTTAATTACCCAGTCCCACCAATTTCAACCTAAGTGTATGCTGGAAAGTTAAAGAACACATGTATATTTGGTAGCAATAACAATATCTGCCCAAGACATCTTGTCAAACTTCATAAGCATAAGTTGAATGAATAGACATGAAAGCATAAACATACCCTCTGTCCTATACCTTAATAGAGTTGTGAGATATTAAAAATAAGTAATTTTTTAATCTACTAACTCATTATTTCCCACTTTTAATACAGTTTATGTATAGATAGCTAGGTATGTCCACATTTCTATCTATATATTTGCTATATATGTGTATATATAGATATTATGGAAATTCTATAAATATAAATTTATAGAGAGCACACATTTCAATGTGAAGTAGTCAAATTTAGATGGAAACATCTAAACTTTAAATTATGACATCACTGACTTTCATATTGCTTTCTAGAGAAGCTTTCATTAATGTTCATAATTCTCAGAGGTAAATAAATGATATCAAGGAATGTTCTGGCCATTTAATGTCCCTAAATCTCACTAAGAGAAAGTCAATATAAATTGATCCCAAATTAATAAGAGAGATTATTCTGAATACTTTTCTTCACGTGCTGCCTATAGGAATTAATCACTACCTACAACTATTTACCTAATCAGCAGAGCTAAATTAAGTTGATGGCTCTCCTGAGAGCAACTTCATAATTTATTAACCATGTTTTAATTACTATTTGTCAGTGCTCACACAATTTGTTTAAAATAAGACATTTAGAATGACTGCTTTTTATGATTTCCACTGGTTTTATTGGTGAGGTCTTCATTGTCATTGCCATTTCTTCAATACTGCTAGATTTTAATTAAACATTACCTATTTTCACCTTCTAAGAATTGTTCCTTTCTATAAGGAACTTTTTTCTATTTCCTGTAGTGTTAACAGTTTATTTAATAAATGTTTACTGAATTGAAATGGATGCAAACTCAGGATTTTTGGGTACTTACCAGTTTGTAATAGTATTGGATGACTTAAATTAAGCTTAGTTGCTTATGATCAAAAGAAAAAAATTAAGAGTGAGCACACATTTTTTATCTATCTTCTAAAAGATGGCAGGGGTAGGCAGTCCAGAGTTGCTTTGAGTGTATTACAAATTTGCCCAGTTTTCAGGACATGTTCTTCTTTGTATTGTTCTATCCCTAAAGTTTGGCTTTTGTTCATATGGTTTAAGATGCTTGGTGGACCTAACCATATAAGGAGGGGCGGAAGATGGCGGCGTGAGTAGAGCAGCGGAAATCTCCTCCCAAAACAACATATATCTATGAAAATATAACAAAGACAACCCTTCCTAGAATAAAGACCAGAGGACACAGGACAATATCCAGACCACATCCACACCTGCGAGAACCCAGCGCCTCGCGAAGGGGGTAAGATACAAGCCCCGGCCCCGCGGGAGCCGAGCGCCCCTCCCCCCAGCTCCCGGCGGGAGAAGAGCAGGCAGAGTGGGAGGGAAACGGAGCCCAGGACTGCCGAACACCCAGCCCCAGCCATCCGGGCCAGAGTGCAGATGCAGTACGTGCCCAAGGAGCCCTGGATGCTAGGGAAACAGGGCAGAAAGAACAGTGAGTGGGCACCGGAAGCCTGGCGCCGGAGGACATAAGAAAAGCGCGCGACCAATTTTTTTTTTTTTTTTGCTGTTTTGTTTTGGCAAGCGCTTTTTGGAAGTCTTAAAGGGATAGGGACCCCAATACTAGGGAAACAGGGCAGCAAGAGCAGTGAGCGGGCAACAGAGGCCTGGCGCCAGAGGACACCAGAAAAGCGAGCGACCATTTTTTATTTTTTTTTTAATTAAAAAAATATTTTATTTTTTTTTAATTTGAATTTTATTTTATTTTATTCTTTTTTGTGGTTGTTTTGTTTTGGCGGGTGCTTTTTGGAAGTCTTAAAGGGGCAGGGCGGGTCACTTAATCCAGAGGTATGGAATCCGGGGATCTCTGGGCACCCTAACCCCTGGGCTGCAGGGAGCAGGGAGGACCCTTACGGAGATAAATAGCCTCCCTGCCGCTCCCCCTCCAACGCAGTTCCACCACTTTGGAGTAGCTGCCCGAGCCAGGCCACGCCCACAGCAACAGCGGAGATAAACTCCATAGCAGCCGGGCAGGAAGCAGAAACCCTGTCTGCGTGCAGCTGCCCAGCACAAACCACTAGAGGTCGCTGTTCTCCCAGGAGAGGAGGGCCACAAACCAACAAGAAGGGAAGTCCTTCCAGCCGTCACTCGTCCCAGCTCAGCAAACTATTCCTATCACCATGAAAAGGCAAAGCTACAGGCAGATAAAGATCACAGAGACAACACCAGAGAAGGAGACAGACCTAACCAGTCTTCCTGAAAAAGAATTCAAAATAAGAATCATAAACATGCTGACAGAGATGCAGACAAAATACGCAAGAGAAATGGGATGAAGTCCGGAGGGAGATCAGAGATGCCAGAAAGGAGATCGCAGAAATGAAACAAACTCTGGAAGGGTTTATAAGCAGAATGGATAGGATGCAAGAGGCCATTGATGGAATTGAAACCAGAGAACAGGAACGCATAGAAGCTGACAGAGAGAGAGATAAAAGGATCTCCAGGAATGAAACAATGTTAAGAGAACTGTGTGACCAATCCAAAAGGAACAATATCCATATTATAGGGGTTCCAGAAGAAGAAGAGAGAGGAAAAGAGATGGAAAGTATCTTAGAAGAAATAATTGCTGAAAACTTCCCCAAACTGGGGGAGGAAATAATAGAACAGACCACGGAAGTACACAGAACCCCCAACAGAAAGGATCCAAGGAGGACAATACCAAGACACATAATAATTAAAATAGCAAATATCAAGGACAAAGAAAGAGTTTTAAAGGGAGCTAGAGAGAAAAAGGTCACCTATAAAGGAAAACCCATCAGGCTAACATCAGACTTCTCGACAGAAACCCTACAGGCCAGAAGAGAATGGCATGATATATTTAATACAATGAAACAGAAGGGCCTTGAACCAAGGATACTGTATCCAGCACGACTATCATTCAAATATGACGGTGGGATTAAACAATTCCCAGACAAACAAAAGCTGAGGGAATTTGCTTCCCACAAACCACCTCTACAGAAAATCTTACAGGGACTGCTCTAGATGGGAGCACTCCCAGAAAGACCACAGCACAAAACACCCAACATATGAAGAATAGAGGAGGAGGAACAAGAAGGGAGAGAAGAAAAGAATCTCCAGACAGTGTATATAACAGCTCAATAAGCGAGCTAAGTTAGGCAGTAAGGTACTAAAGAGGCTAACCTTTAACCTTTGGTAACCACGAATTTAAAGCCTGCAATGGCAATAAGTGCATATCTTTCAATAGTCACCCTAAATGTTAATGGGCTGAATGCACCAATCAAAAGACATAGCGTAACAGAATGGATAAAAAAGCAAGACCCATCTATATGCTGCTTACAAGAAACTCACCTCAAACCCAAAGACATGTACAGACTAAAAGTCAAGGGATGGAAAAACATATTTCAAACAAACAACAGGGAGAAGAAAACAGGGGTTGCAGTACTAATATCAGACAAAATAGACTTCAAAACAAAGACAGTAACAAGAGATCAAGAAGGACACTACATAATGATAAAGGGCTCAGTCCAATAAGAGGATATAACCATTCTAAATATATATGCACCCAACACAGGAGCACCAGCATATGTGAAACAAATACTAACAGAACTAAAGGGGGAAATAGACTGCAATGCATTCATTCTAGTAGACTTCAACACACCACTCACCGCAAAGGATAGATCCACTGGGCAGAAAATAAGTAAGGACACGGAAGCACTGAACAACACAGTAGAGCAGATGGACCTAATAGACATCTATAGAACTCTACATCCAAAAGCAACAGGATATACATTCTTCTCAAGTGCACATGGAACATTCTCCAGAATAGACCACATACTAGGCCACAAAAAGAGCCTCAGAAAATTCCAAAAGATTGAAATCCTACCAACCAACTTTTCAGACCACAAAGGCATAAAACTAGAAATAAACTGTACAAAGAAAGCAAAGAGGCTCACAAAGACATGGAGGCTTAACAACACGCTCCTAAATAATCAATGGATCAATGACCAAATCAAAATGGAGATCCAGCAATATATGGAAACAAATGACAACAACAACACTAAGCCCCAACTTCTGTGGGATGCAGTGAAAGCAGTCTTAAGAAGAAAGTATATAGCAATCCAAGCATATTTAATAAAGGAAGAACAATCCCAAATGAATGGTCTAATGTCACAATTACCGAAACTGGAAAAAGAAGAACAAATGAGGCCTAAGGTCAGCAGAAGGAGGGACATAATAAAGATCAGAGAAGAAATAAATAAAATTGAGAAGAATAAAACAATAGCAAAAATCAATGAAACCAAGAGCTGGTTCTTCGAGAAAATAAACAAAATAGATAAGCCTCTAGCCAGACTTATTAAGAAGAAAAGAGAGTCAACACAAATCAACAGTAACAGAAACGAGAAAGGAAAAATCACGACGGACCCCACGGAAATGCAAAGAATTATTGGAGAATACTATGAAAACCTATATGCTAACAAGCTGGGAAACCTAGGAGAAATGGACAACTTCCTAGAAAAATACAACCTTCCAAGATTGACCCACGAAGAAACAGAAAATCTAAACAGACCAATTACCAGCAAAGAAATTGAAGTGGTAATCAAAAAACTACCAAAGAACAAAACCCCCGGGCCAGATGGATTTACCTCGGAATTTTATCAGACGTACAGGGAAGACATAATACCCATTCTCCTTAGAGTTTTCCCAAAAATAGAGGAGGAGAGAATACTCCCAAACTCATTCTATGAAGATAACATCACCCTAATACCAAAACCAGGCAAAGACCCCACCAAAAAAGAAAACTACAGACCAATATCCCTGATGAACATAGATGCAAAAATACTCAACAAAATATTAGCAAACCGAATTCAAAAATACATCAAAAGGATCATACACCATGACCAAGTGGGATTCATCCCAGGGATGCAAGGATGGTACAACATTCAAAAATCCATCAACATCATCCACCACATCAACAAAATGAAGGACAAAAACCACATGATCATCTCCATAGATGCTGAAAAAGCATTTGACAAAGTTCAACATCCATTCATGATAAAAACTCTCAGCAAAATGGGAACAGAGGGCAAGTACCTCAACATAATAAAGGCCATCTATGATAAACCCATAGCCAACATTATATTGAAAAACGAGAAGCTGAAAGCATTTCCTCTGAGATCGGGAACTAGACAGGGATACCCACTCTCTCCACTGTTATTTAAAATAGTACTGGAGGTCCTAGCCACAGCAATCAGACAAAACAAAGAAATACAAGGAATCCAGATTGGTAAAGAAGAAGTTAAACTGTCACTATTTGCAGATGACATGATACTCTACTAAAAAACCCTTAAGACTCCAACCCAAGACTAGTAGAACTGATATCGGAATACAGCAAAGTTGCAGGATACAAAATCAACACACAGAAATCTGTGGCTTTCCTATACACTAACAATGAACCAACAGAAAGAGAAATCAGGAAAATAACTCCATTCACAATTGCATCAAAAAAAAAAATACCTAGGAATAAACCTAACCAAGGAAGTGAAAGACTTATACTCTGAAAACTACAAGTCACTCTTAAGAGAAATTAAAGGGGACACTAACAGATGGAAACTCATCCCATGCTCGTGGCTAGGAAGAATTAATATCGTCAAAATGGCCATCCTGCCCCAAAGCAATATACAGATTTGATGCAATCCCTATGAAACTACCAGCAACATTCTTCAATGAATTGGAACAGAGAATTCAAAAATTCATATGGAAACACCAAAGACCCAGAATAGCCAAAGCAATCCTGAGAAAGAAGAATAAAGTAGGGGGGATCTCACTCCCCAACTTCAAGCTCTACTATAAAGTGATAGTAATCAAGACAATTTGTTACTGGCACAAGAGCAGAGCCACAGACCAATGGAACAGACTAGAGAATCCAGACATTAACCCAGACATATATGGTCAATTAATATTTGATAAAGGAGCCATGGACATACAATGGGGAAATGACAGTCTCTTCAACAGGTGGTGCTGGCAAAACTGGACAGCTACATGTAGGAGAAAGAAACTGGACCATTGTCTAACCCCATATACAAAAGTAAACTCAAAATGGATCAAAGACCTGAATGTAAGTCATGAAACCATTAAACTCTTGGAAGAAAACATAGGCAAAAACTTCTTAGACATAAACATGAGTGACCTCTTCTTGAACATATCTCCCCGGGCAAGGAAAACAACAGCAAAAATGAATAAGTGGGACTATATTAAGCTGAAAAGCTTCTGTACAGCAAAAGACACCATCAACAGAACAAAAAGGATCCCTACAGTATGGGAGAATATATTTGAAAATGACACATCCGATAAAGGCTTGATGTCCAGAATATATAAAGAGCTCACACGCCTCAACAAACAAACAACAAATAACCCAATTAAAAAATGGGCAGATGAACTGAACACACAGTTCTCCAAAAAAGAAATACAGATGGCCAACAGACACATGAAAAGGTGCTCCACATTGCTAATTATCAGAGAAATGCAAATTAAAACTACAATGAGATATTACCTCACACCAGTAAGGATGGCTGCCATCCAAAAGACAAACAACAACAAATGTTGGTGAGGCTGTGGAGAAAGGGGAACCCTCTTACACTGCTGGTGGGAATGTAAGTTAGTTCAACCATTGTGGAAAGCAGTATGGAGGTACATCAAAATGCTCAAAACAGACATACCATTTGACCCAGGAATTGCACTCCTAGGAATTTACCCTAAGAATGCAGCAATCAAGTATGAGAAAGATCAGTGCACCCCTATGTTTATTGCAGCACTATTTACAATAGCCAAGAACTGGAGGCAACCTAAATGTCCATCGATAGATGAATGGATAAAGCAGATGTGGTACATATACACAATGGAATACTACTCAGCCATAAGAAAAGGGCAAATCAAACCATTTGCAGCAACATGGATGGAGCTGGAGGGTATTATGCTCAGTGAAACAAGCCAAGCAGAGAAAGAGAAATACCAAATGATTTCACTTATCTGTGGAATATAAGAACAAAGGAAAAACTGAAGGAACAAAACAGCAGCAGAATCGCAGAAGTCAAGAATGGAATAACTGGTACCAAAGGGAAAGGGACTGGGTAGGATGGGTGGGTAGGGAGGGATAAGGGGGGTGAGAAGTAGGGGGGTATTAAGATTAGCATGCATGGGGGGTAGGAGAAAAGGGAGGGCTGTACAACACAGAGAAGGCAAGTAGTGATTCTACAACATTTTGCTATGCTGATGGACAATGATTGTAAACGGGTTTATAGGGGGGACCTGGTATAGGGGAGAGCCTAGTAAACATAATATTCATCATGTAAGTGTAGATTAGTGATACCAAAAAAAAAAAGAAAAAAAAAAAGGGCAGTTCCTGTGTGGTAACCTCCAATGAGTTCTACACAATTGTATAAAGTGCATATAAAAGTGTAGGCAAAGGGTCTGTTTGTGTTTATACAGAGGATCAAAGCCTAATTGGGCTACCCCGAAAATGAACTAAGATATGATATGAAAAAGGACTTCCAACATCAGCACTCTCTGGAAGACACATGCCAGAAGATGACCATCAAAAAACCCCAACAAAGATCCACGCACTGCTACAGGTGTAGATGCACTCATCCCACCAGTTCCTGGACTTGCCATGGGAATGAGGAAGGAGATATCTAAGCTGGCCTGTGCATACAGTAAAACAACAAATTTGACTGGATCTATACTGTTGGAACTCAACCAAGAATTAGGAGAAGTGCAAATTGTAGCGCTCCAAAATCTTACAACTACAGACTATTTACTGTTAAAAGAACATAAGGGATGTGAACATTCCCCAGGAATGGGTTGTTTTAATTTGTCTGATTTCTCTCAGACTGTTCAAGTTCAGTTGGACAATATCCACCATATCATAGATAAGTTTTCACAAATGCCTAAGGTGCCTAACTGGTTTTCTTGGTTTCACTGGAAATGGCTGGTAATTGCAGGTATGCTTTGGTTATGTAACTATACTCCTATTATGTTAATGTGTGTGCGCAATTTAAGTAGTAGCTTAAAACCTATACATGCTGAAGTTACTCTACAAGAAGATATGTCAAAGAAATAATCTTCCCATATTTTCTTCCGCCTGCTACTTCTATAGCTTTTCTTCTTCCTTCCTAATTACAACCCTTAAATAGAATTCATGCCTCATATCAAATTTACCGACTATCATAATTCTTCCAAGTGGTAAAGATACCTCAAGACAAATGCTGGGCATAGAAGCTACAGGGCATAAATATGCAAAGAAGTAAAAAGCTAACCATTTCAAACAATAAGGCTTCTCTCTCACTTACCAACTTTACATTTCCCTGTATGGCCCCGGAAGATGACTGGTTAGCCAGAGACGGGTAAGATTCCTCAAGGGAGGAACAACCTAAGACAGGCACAGTCGCAGGGGGGTCATCAGGTGAGAAATTGGGGATCAACAGAGGTGAGGCTTAGAACCTCACCCACCCTGTTCTGAGAGAAATCTTCTGCATCCGTGGATGTTTTATTGCCCTTGTCTAGCTTGGATTAACACATAGTCTACAGGCACACACCTGATCATCTACATTTGCTCTCTTACAACACTAAACTATGTTTTCTACCTTTATCTTGTATCTACCTACCACTTCAGCATTTTATTAAAAATAATAATAATAAAGAGAGAAATGTGGTATCCACATAAAATCAAGTATAAACGAATATTCATATTTGAACTGACTGTTTATAGTTCATAATGCATGAGCAAGACCGAATATTTCTGTGATGACTGCCCTTGTACTGTTCACCATGTAACTTATTCTCTATGTAAGAATTTGTTCTCCATGTAAGAACTTGTTTGTTATGCCTCAGAAGATTGGAGATTGACGAAAATTAGGCTTGGGGTGGATTAATGATTGTGCATTGAGCATTGACTCCCCTATACAGAATTTTATTGTTGTTAACAACCATTTGATCAATAAATATGAGAGATGCCCTCACAAAAAACAAAAACAACAACAACAACAAAAAAAAAGTACACACTTCCAATGGTAAAATAATAAGTGACCGGGATGTAATGAATATAGTCAAGATATTGTAACAGCTTGGTATGATGATAGCTGGTACCTAGAATTGTCATGTATATAAATGTTGAATCACTATGTTGTACACCTGAAACTAATGTAATGTAATACTGTATGTCAACTACCCTTCAATAAAAAATAATTACCTACCAAGAAAAAAAAAAAGATGCTTGGTGGAATGATCAAACATCACATCTGCATTCCACTCACTAACATGGAGAAAGATACAAAGGAAAATAGACAAAGAACTCATGCAAACCCTCTTCTGAGGTTGCCCAGAAAGAGCCACACTCATTCTACTTACATCTTTCTGGGAAAAGCTTACTTACAAGGTGTCACCTAGTTCCAAGGGAACCTGGAATACGTAGTACGTAGTACTCAATGCTGGGGAAAATGTGGGGTTTTATAGCTGCAGAAGAAGGTTTTGAACAGATGTATGTCTAGGGAAACTTTAATCTGCCAAATCCCTGGGAAAAGCCAGGATACCTGGGAAGAGCACAAAGTTCAGAATAACAGCTTCTGATCACCAGCTTAGAGGTCAAGATGACCTAGGTTCAAAATCAGGCTTGACTGTTTTTTAGCTGTGGGACTTCAATAATTAGCTTCTCCTTATGTTTCAGTTTTTGTATGTACATATAATAAGGAAGAAATGTCTCTTTTAATTTTTTTGTCTGTCAGTTTTTAATGAGATTATGTAAAATGTAAGTTCTAGCCTTTCAAATAAATTTTCTTCTCATTTTCATTATTGTTATCTTATTTTTTCCAGTGATTATACTTTATTTAGTAGGGGAAAACAAAATGGACTGGCTTGGAGTTAGAAAACATGGTGAGATTACAGCATATACCAATTATATGATCTTCTGGAGAATCACCGTTCTTAACTGTAAAATAGGTTTACCAGTACTCTCATTGCTGTGTTGAATTTAAATAGAATATTGTATATATTTTTCTATACAGGATAGGATACAAAATACAGGCTTAGTAAATGTTGATTCATTATTTTGCCCTCATTTGAAATCATATACATTTTACTCTTTTATGTAAATGGATTTAAACAGATTGATTAAATCCCCAAAACCCAGAATATTCTGAGACTCCAATAGTGGCAGCTGATCTGACACACTGGTGTGCAAATATTTAGAGTATGGATAAAGCATATCAAAAATTTATTGTACTATTGGGGTTTTCCTCTGAAATTCAGTAGCAAGAGTTTTAGAATGGAGTGTATCAATTACTTCTTATCTTGCTTTTGAAATAAATGCTGATTAGAGATCGAGAAATGACCTTTACTTCACTGAATTAATATAAATATGCAAAGATGTGAAGAGAAAAAATTTCTGGTGTGGCACATAGTAAGGGCTCAGTAAATATTTGATGAGTTAATTAATTAATGATAGGATGTGTGAGTGAATATATTTATGTATTCTCCATTGCTTCATTCCATGGGTCTCTTCTACCAAGGAATCTTCAAGAACTGATTATTTGGCCTCTGCATTGTTGCAGTTATTTTTCTTGTGTTTATTAGGTTCTAAGTCATAATGGCAGCTCTCCTCTTTACTGTTAGCTTTTGTGAATGTTACAGATTTGACTAAATGAGCCATAGCAAATATAAAATAAATCTTTGCCAAAGGAGAGGTATAAATGAGACAATTACTTCTTAGTCACATAAGTTTCTCCGTAAAAACCACATAGCATTGGCAAATGGCACTGCAGTAAAGTAGGCTTGTTTTCCTGAAGACTATCAAAGTTTCATTGGATTATTGGTTAAATTGACCTGAGAAATCTGTATCCTTTCTGTCCATTTGATGATTTAATAATGATTTTTCTAATTCTGTTTCATGATATTAAGCAGGTAAATTAACTTCTATGGTTCTAATTTCTCATCTTTAAATGAGAACACAAGGGTGCTATTCAAGGTTTTTTTTACCTCAACATTCTGTGATTTTTAATAATTTGCTTGAGTAACCCCTTAGTAGCCCTAAAATTAGATCTTCCACTAACCCTAGGGACACCCCACAACACACATGCACACACCCTTTTTAAGAAGTTTTTTCCAGTGGATCATGCAGTTTTAGCTTGAAAAACCTCCCATTATAGAATACCCTTTGGGTAAGATAACTCCACTGTCAGATTCTTCTAATTTTGAGACATTCCTCTTTCTAAGACAGCTTCCTTCTAGGTTATTTCTGCCCATTTCTTGTGTTTTCTTCCTTGAGGTAAAGTAAAATACCTCTTTTCTCTAACAGTCTATCAAATATCTACAGCTGTCCTGTTTACACAAGGCTTCTCTAAGCCAAGTTCATTCAATTTCTTCCATTATAAACTGATATGACAAGATTTCCACTACTCTAAGGTTTAAGTCTCTTCTAAATACAAAATTGATAAATCCAATAAATGTTCCATAAATCTGTGCCCCTAAAACAAACTCTGAAAACTGGCACAATGGCATGGGCACTGAAGTAGATTATTCATATATTTAGTCCTTTTATTTTGCCAGGAGAATTTATTGTGATTGGATGTTAGAAAATTATCTCTTGATTCCACTTTCTAAAACATTAGTCGTGAACTTTTCCAAGTCACCGAACTTCTTGGAGGTGCTTTCTCTACCATAGGGTTGCTGTCCTCATCATCATGATGTGTACCATCTTGGGGCTGATACAATACAAAATGATTAGAAATCTTAAAGTTTTATGCATTTGTAGCATGTAGCCTTAAAAATACTTTTTGTGTTTGTGTGTAACATCATTGCCACATAGTTTTCTTTAAAAAACATATTTGAAAATAATAGCAATAGGAATTTTCCTTGACCTGATAATTTCTGAGAGTATTTAAGCTGTATATATAAACACAAACACAAATTCAAGGTTTTAGTATGTTTATAATTATTTTCTTTATGAGAATAATTTTAAATTACAAATACCAAAATTAGCAATGGTCATAAAAGCAGCAAAGTTTATGTTTACTTTCAAAAATTATAATGATGACTACCTTGAAGCCATTAAAATGAACCCTGGAATATACAATAAGTGACTTTTTTTGCAAATGTAAAAGTTCAGAAAATTATATAGGTGCCATTTTAAATACATTTAACAAAAAGGTTTATAAATCCTATGTGTACGACTGTTTGTGGAATGTATAGAATACAGTCTATATTCTGTGCATACACACCATGAAGAGGATTTTACACAACCACTTATCTCAAGTTTGGTTGACATCTGTCTGTTTTTTGCTATGACTTGGTAGTTCATAGTTCAATAAAGAATAAAAAAAAAATCCTATTCCAATGTCATCCCTAGTTTGTCTAATAAAACTACAGACATAGTCTAAAAGAGAGAAGTTTGGCTGCAAATCAGCACGGAAATAAGAGATAATGATAAGAAAACTGTAATACATAGAGCAAATGCATTTACTGAGAATTCAGGTTTGACTGCAAAATTCTCAGTAATTTTTATTCTTCATTCATTTTTTTTGGTCTATAAAAACCATTTAGATTAAAAAGTCATTTCTGGATTTTTAGTTTTGCTTTTCTTTTTGCACTGAAGCTATCAACTGGGCTTCCAACAAGCTGACCGAATAGTTTTAATACCCCAAATGGACACCACCACATGGTCTTGCTGTTTAAAAGTTATTTGTAGAACCATATTTAGAAAAGTTTTGTTATTTTGTAGTCTGGCCAGTATGAGAGTTTGTTTTACTAAGCACAACAAAAGAATCCTCTTTTCCAGGCAAAAATAAACCCATTCTATGAGAAGGGCTGAAAAGAAACAGAACAGCAACTGATTGGGTTCAGATAGTGTTAGGTTTTCCTTCAGAAAATGGCAACTTCATTATCATTTTAAGACAATCAGCCTTTTTTTAAAGATATTAGCCACTGAGACATTGCAAACTCACCGTATTTATCTTCTATCAAATGGCATCGTTGAAGCAATCATCTTCCAGTAAACTATGATACCTAATACCATTTCATCTCAGCTCCTGGCTGTAGATAGCCTCCCCTCTCCTCCCGCAGGGGTCCACCAGACACAGCGTCCCTGGTTTGGACATGTCTTATGACTACTGTTCAGAGACTTAATGATCCCACTACTGAATGGGTTTTCTCTTGGGATGACAGGAGAAAATTCAAGTTGCCGGTCACCAATATTGATATACAGACTCTTGCCAGGCATGAAGGAGGTATGAAAATAGGTCTATATATTAGGATCCTTTGTCCTATTTAATAATGCTCCATCTAGGAGGTGCCAGTGTGGCACAGTATTAGAACGGCCTGCTAAAGCCACTGAAGCGCCAAATCGGAGGCAATGTTCTGTGACTAGGGAGTGCCATCTTCCAGAATGCACTGTAAACACTGAATAGAGACCTCTGGATGGTCTGTGTTCCCAAGCAGAATACATAGGTCTGGAAAACAAGAACTGGACCTCCTTACACCGCTCCAGTGACTTGGGGGCTTCAGCTTCCCGTTCCCCGGCTCTGGGCTCTGCGGGCAGCGCTCTTGCCACTTTCCACACAAAAAGGGTCCCTTTGCACTACAAGCTACTTACTGTGGTTCTCATTATATATACTGAAAAAATAACTTTGTCCACCCGAGTTTTCAGTGAGGGTTAAAGTAGGTCCTCTGTGTAAATAATAAAAACACAGGAAGCTGCTCAATAAATATTGGTTTTCATCTTTTATTTGAAATTGTATTTAATGAAAAATATTTTGGAAATACACTATACGTTTTGATTTTCTTGTACTTAAAATCAGGTATTTGGATTGGAACTAGGAAAGATTTAGAAGTGAGAAATTTGAACTCAAGTCTTGTGTCTGAGTTTTTGTTTTACAATATCAGCTTGAGTGAAGTATAATATTTGGTCGTTCAAGATTGGTTTTTCCAGCTCTCTGAAAAAAAAACTTGTCCTTTTTATACAGGTGATTCTTTTCAAGTTATCAAAGACCATAAATAATCTGTGTTCTTTGAAAAGAAAAACAACATTTGTATTTGACTACAAAATACCTCTAAGATGTTATCAATATATTGGGATCTGGTTCAGCTTAGAAAAACTGAATGAATAAATAGTAGGTGATGATAATAAATATATTTTTACTGTTTTGCTATATAATACCTTTGGTTATAATCAGCAAAAAATAAAAACTGCTTTCTAATTTTACTTGGGAAAATCATTAAAGCAGGAAAAAATAAGGAAATCTAGAAGGGATATTTATCATGACTAGTAAATTTGCATGACATTACACAACCATTTCTTCCTTCTGGACACCAACATCTGTGGGAGGGATCAGATTTCATTTTATTTTCTTCAGTAAAGTGCTGTCTTTGGGGTATCATCACCTCTACTTCCTCCCAAATTATTTTCAATTTAGAAAATAAAAAATTTATAAGACATCTAAGACAAAACACTTAAAGTTGCTGTGTAAGAATATAAAGATGTATGTAGGTGATGAACCCTGCCTTCAAACAGTTTACAATCTATGGAGTTACTCATCTAACTAAGTTGTGGCAGTATTGTTTTAGGTAATTTCAACAGAGTTCATTACAATGTTCACATCCTTTGAGTAGTGATTTTTTTCAATAGGAAAGCTAAGCAGTGGGGAAAGGACCTCTTTTTTGGAATGAATTGGTGACCTTGGCTTTGCTTATGAGCATCTTTCTGTTTTGTAATTTTCTCTCTTACAACTTTCTCAGCATCATTTCCTAACAAAAATTTTATTTTAGGGAAAATCTCTATGTTTCTTGAAACTTCACCAGGGTTTTCTGATTGTATATGAGTGGCTTACTTACAGTTTGTCTGTGAGATGAATTGACGTTCAATTTTTTTCCTTCAACAGATCAGTGCTTTGATTTTAGCTGATGCTAGAAAGATACGTAGCAATATGTGGTTTTAATGGTAGGAGTGAGATGTAATAAAAAGGAACAGAGGCCAGACTTTCCCCTTTTCTAAATATTTAGTAGTGTACTTACACATTGTATTTAATAGAGATAAAGAGAAAGTTATGAACCTCTTCCTATTTTTAAAATTAGAGTGTTTTCATATAAGTGAATGTAAAATAGCAAAAAGAAAGTCTTATACAGAACTCAAAGGAATAATTAGGATGAATACAAGTATGTGTATATATATATTTTTTAATTTTACAGAATTTTTATTTTTTATACACACACACACATACACACACATTTTCCATATACCCCTGCTCTGACACATGCATATCCTTCACCATTATCAATGTTCATCACCAGAGTGGTATATTTATACAATTAATGAAGCTACACTGACACATCATTATTACCTGAAGTCCATAATTTACATTATGGTTCACTATTAGTATTGTGCAATTTTTAATCAGATACTGTAACAGGGGCATTAACCCTCATACCACCATCAGCCCTGTTGAGATCCATGGATCTGAGTAAAAGAGCACATAATTCTTTGGGTAAATTTGTCCTCTATGTTCCCAAAACAATGTAGTCCTGAGCAGGATGAGGGTATACCTTATTATTTTGAACATCCTAATACATTTCATTTTCTCTCTCCAGGATTTAAATCACTTTTGAATCCAACAGTCCTAAATCTTAGAGATATTGCTCTTTAAATATGTGCTTTTAGATTTCCTCAGACATAATAGGGTCTTTGATGATGGACCTCCAAAGCCTTAGACAGGGTCCTGCACTTACCTCCTTGTAGGAAAATTTGGTCTCTCAGAAGTAGAGTAGCTGATCAGGCTTTAAATTTCTCTTTGATCTCTGTAAGTGGGTTGTCCACACAGTCCTGGAGGAAATGGTGATGACCAGGTAACTTGCCATTACTCAGGTGTTCCAGTGTTTCCAGAGTGACGGGCATCAGCTCTTGTTCAGTATAGGACAAATTCCCATATCAGCACATTTCCTCGGCTACCTTGAAAAGCTTCTTGCACTCAGCATTCATTTGGGCCAGTCCTTGAGTCGTGGCAAGGTTTACGTTTAAATCTTTCTGATCTGGTTTGTGTTACTCTTGTAGAATTCTCTATTTTCAGAGTGTTTAATAAGAAGTGAGTTTGGATGGAATCACCTGGTATTCTTTTTACAGCTGCTGTGACATTACCCAAGAAATAAAAATGATTCTCTAGAAGTCCAGTTTTTTCATCAGACAGAAGCATAATGATAGAGGGACAGACACTTGGACTCATATTGGTAGATCCGTAGGAAGGTTTCCGAGAGTGCGTTCATCCTAAATAGCTCAGGAAGTTCACCAAAACACTGCCACATTTTAAGCAGATTGCCACTTATAGTCCATGCCACTTTTATTTATCTGGCATGAAGCATGAATCCTGGATTTTTCTGGTTAACAAGTGGATAAATCCACTCCCAGATGCCAAGAGAGGAAATATGTCCCAGGTCCTGACAATTAAAGCATTACATACTCTTGACTCAAGTTTATGTCTGGGAAACTCATGTACCTCTACATAGGTCAACCCAGCTCAATTAGTATAAATCCTGATACTCTAACTGGAACACTTCAGATAAAATGTGCTCCCTCCTTGGGATTATTTAAACAACTAAAATGATACAGTGTACCTAAGAAGTTGTCAATGTGACCACCGTTAGAGAAGAACTTGCCTATATTAAAGAACAGATCATCAGATCATGTATCACATCATGCCACAGCTGAAATATGGAGAAAAAAGTAATTACCATATCATCTGAACACTTGTATCCAATCATGCTTGAAGCCCTCACTGTAAGAGAACATTCTAGTAACATGGGTCAAAAAATGTACTCAGAATTAGACTGGTATGAGTGGTCTTCTTTTGTGATTTGCAACTACAACTATCTTTCCATTACCATGTTTGCACGTAAGAAGAAAAAATATTTGGTTTCTTTCTTGGTAAGTCCCCTTCTCATACTTTCCCTTTGCATGTAGTGCATAAAACATAGGGGAAGTTTCTAAAGTAGTTTGAGTTTTAAGCTATGTTCCCCAAACAAGCTCATATTTAAGGAACTTAAACTTGAAACAAGAAGACAAATCACAAAGAATGAAAAATTTTGAAAAAATTACCATGGACCATATAAATAAACATATGAAATGAATAGAGAATATGGATATTAAATAAGGCAAATGGATGATAAAGTAAAGAGATTAAATACACATGCATGCACACATACACACACATACTTTAATTAATGTTATTTGCAACTAGCCTCTAAGGAATATCATTACTCAAGCCAGCAGGTAGTTATTGTGCTCTGCAAAGTGTTTTAAAAGTAACTAATTTCTATGGGAAAGAAAATATATAGATGAGCATTTGCTGCACTCAGGCTGCTTGGAGTCTTGAAAAAATAAGGTTTAGAAACCCATAAGGCAATATTGCTTAATAGTTTTTGCCTGCACATATTTGCATTGCATGGCTTTGAGTCAGGTTTATTTTCCATTTAATCCTAGTTTACATGTAGTTTGCCCTTTCAATAGGCATGTGTCATTGAACCAATTACTTAACCCTCCTAAGCTTGTACTTTCATTTGTAAAAATAGCAATAATATCTTTTCCTTCTTCAAAGTAATGTTGTAAAGATAAAAAAAATACATCTAAAGTGTTGCTTTCCTTTATTAGCAATCAGGCTGTTGTGCCTTATATCGTACAGTTATGTCTAATTTAATGATGAAATAGTGTTACATATTGGTGCAAGACAGCAGAAATCTTTAAGAATGGTCATCAGATGAGGGTTCTGACCAAGGCAAATGAGCTCAATATGTATATCAAATAATACTTGAGAAATTAAGTAACCCTAATAATGTGGATATTAATAATATGACTATCAATAAGTAAGTAAATTATCCAACAAAATTAATACAAATTAATTAAGGATATAATTGATATATATATATGCACATAAACATATTATTAAATATAATGATGAAGAAATTCAGTAAGTTAGACATATAAACTCTTTTGTCATCCATGCATTCTTTTTCTTTTTGGTTACTTATTTTTGAATCTGAGGACCTGGCTTTCATTGGAAGCCACAGACTATTTTGTGGATTCTGTGTAATGATCCTGCTTTCCACATGAATATAAGCCATGGGTTGGCACATTCTTTTCTCTGAAGTTATTATTTTCCACATGGAGCAGGAATAAGGTGATTCCGAGACTAAAGAACATAGTCATATATCCTGATAAGTACTGTCTAAAAATGGCAGAACTATTTTATAAGGTTTGTTAAAATAGGGCCATCATCTGTTTGGGTGTTTCTGATATCTCACTCATTAAATAGCTCTTGGGTTCAATTGAGAGGAAGCCGGTCTGAGTGCTTTCATTAGTCTGTTAAAATGAGAGTGTTCTAGGTTAGCCGAGTGCTGGTTTACGACCTTGGGAATTCCCCTAAGGAGGGTGAAGTGAGACTAAAGGAAGAGGCAGACAACTACAATTTGGTAAGTGACAGAATTAATAAGCAAGGGAACTTATATGCAAGGCTTGTCTTGAGCAGCCACAAGATTGAGTAGATCTCCGTGCCCTCCAGCCAGAATCTTAAAAGTATTTGTAGAGGCCTTAATGGGGTTCAGTTATGTATTGCATCCAGATGGTCTCACCAACACATTGTTCTCTCGAGGCTGTGTCCTTGAAATGCTTCCAACTGTGTGCACAGTGGGCAAAACATTTATTCCAAGAATGGGGAGTGGGTGACAAGCCTCTGATTGCCCAGGTCCAGCTGGAGGGTCAACCAGTAGTCACGTCCTCCTGATGACCTCCTCTCACATGAATCATCATTATCTTGATGGTAATGGGGACCATAAAGTTTAAATAACTTTCAAGGAAACAGGAGAATCTTGCTCAAAGTATGAAAGTATTATACCAAGGAAACATATAGGTATTTATATTAATATATTAATATAGTTATTCTAAGGAATTCCTTGGAATTGCCTCATCAGGCTTCTTTCATTATGCTTAGAATTAGAAGCTTATATAGATTTGCCCAGGGAGGTTCCAGAAGGTTCTATCACTTTCAGTTATTTACTTCCCAACTCACATACTTCATGAATTAAAAAGCAGACTAGTTTTTGAATGTTCTCCCAGAATGAATAGGAATATTTTTGTATTTGTATTGGAATTTTGTATGAATTCCAATTAAGAATTGATAAAGAAATATAGTTCAAATTTTTAATAAAATACCTATGCCTACATTTAACTTGAATAATTTTAAAGAATTCTAGTTCTTTACCGTAGAAACACTCTTCAAATCCCTTTCCTTTCCTCCTTAATTCTCTGATGGCATAAAATTGTGCTAGATTATCTACTTTATCAAGTCTTCTAAATTCTCCCAATAACAAATTAATGAAGCATTTTAACATCTCTTCCTTTGTTCAAATTTCCCATCTCCTTTACTCCAAGCTCTGTACTGTGTATGTAAATCTGCCTTCTCTAGCTAAATATGTTCTCTCCTTCATCTTTTCTTCCCTGTCTCAGTCTAGATAAATAAAATTCAAATTAGATGGGAAAATGGGGAAGGAATTAGAGTGGAAGAGGCAAAGGCAATGGGAAGGCATGGTTAGACATTAATAAAGCAGGGACTGATCAGATGTATTTAAATAGTTTTAAAACAACAAATTTTCAAAATAAATGGACATTATGTCAAAAAAGGTAAATAATTCCCAATAAACTTGATGTGTTTTATTTTCGATAAGATGTTCTACACCATCAATAAAAATTTTCATTTAGTTCCAAATGGGAATTCTTCTTTAGTTTGGTATTTTAAAAAATCACGGCACACTGTTTACTGTGTTTTTGCTTTGAAAATTCATGATCAAATCTCAATAAATGTCAAAATGAGAATCATCTCTCTGAAACACCATGAATCTTTTAATGTCTCTGTTAAACTACTTTTCAATGGTAATCGGTATCTACAAGAACCTCATCTCAGTGCCTCAGACTTGAGTCAGGTTCATCTGACCTCCACAAGATATTGTTACTTTCAGTAGGTAAAGGGCAGTCTTAGACATAGTAGTTACATGTTTCTCTCCTTGTCAATTTAAGTTTAATGTATTTGATATTAGTATGCTTTTTTCATCAGTAAGGAGCTTCATAATGATGACGGTCCTAGTGTTGAAGGAAAAATAAAGTCTGAAATGATAGCATTCATTACATGCTTTTGTTTTTGAAGGTAATGATCCCTAATTGCAGGAATATAAAATGCATGGTCCACTTTCAGTAAAGAGAAATTCTTGAAAACATGTTCCAAATTCCAAAAGACAGGTTAGGAAAGTTAAAATATCATGAGAAACAGTGTGTAATGATCAAAGGATGTGTTTTGGAGTCAAGAATACATTAGTTTAGATGAGATTACAACTCATACAATAATAGCTGTTTTTATTAACTGTTAATGCTGTGATGCAGTGTTAAGTCCCTTATGTGTATTTACCCATTTAATACATGTATCAATCCTATGAATTTGCTATTATTCCAAATATAAAATTGGAGACTGATCCTTAGGTAAATGTAAGCTTCCCATAAGTATGCAATAAATAAATAGAAAATAAAGCATTCAGAAGCAAATTATAATTTCAAAGCCCATGCATTTAATTACTAGAACATACTGCCACTTTATTCTTGTGACTGAAATATCACTTGCAGGAAACAGAATGCTGTCTAGTTTATTTCAACAAAAGAGGAATTGAATAAGGTGTGTTGGGAAGCTTACTTTATCTCCAGAAAGGGCGGAATCAGGAGTGAAGGATACTCGCTAAGAACACATAACCACACTGTGGGGAAGTTCCAGTGAGGACTCACCACAGCCTCCGTTGGGCACAGACACTGAGGGTCATGCCACCGACTTCTTTAGTGCCACTGACACTCCAAAGCCAGTGGATTCGTTATGTGCTACTTCCCCATAGTGTGCTGTTCTGATTAAATCCCCCCTCAGGTGTCTCAGGGAGTCTACTGCAAGGCAGACCAGTAAAGAACATTCTGGAAAAAGCCTTTCCAAACTTCCCTAGCAGCTTTTCTGTATCAGTCCCCTGGCGTTCTTTATATTTTGTGCTCAGAATGCCTACCATGTATTATACCAAGCTTTGTGTGCATTTGTATTTCCCAGTACACTATGAAATCTTTAGTTCAGGACTATGGCCATCTTTGCCTCTCCCAGGGATCCTGGCACAGCACCTGACATGTGATGTATTTATCATGATTTCTTTCAGTGGACTGAACAGAAAGCCTCTCCTGGAATAATGGTGAAACAGAGACAGAGGCCCTGAAATAATTCCTGCCAAGGGAGATGGTGAGTCACATCTCTTAGTTCCTGTTTCAGAACTCTTAATTCATGCAATAATAAATTATTCTACTGGAATAAAGACAGTTTGCTCGACTTTCCTATTCATAGGTAGGACTTTTCTCCTAGTTCTTTGGTAGAATATGTACAATTATGTGATAAGAAAAATGGGGACATTGCCTTTCTTCATGACCATTGAAAGCTGTGAGAGTAGAATCTTATTTGATAATTTTTAAAAAGTTAAAATTATGAACTATTCAGGCTAAAGGCTAAAAATCATGTTATCATAATGTTTCTCATTAATAAAATTGAAGAAAAAAAAAAAGAAAGGATGAATCCAAGTAGATTATGAAGTGTTCTGTGCTTCTAAGACTGACTTAATCAGGGAGGCTGAGGATTTCTATTGCAATTGGTAATTACAGCATAAAAGCCTTTCTACTACCCATTGGATTAGTGATTTGTGATGTGCCCTAGACTCAGAACTTTATGAGTTCAGGGACTGTATAATGTTTATGCTAGAACACTATCATCTAGGATCATTCTTGACTCTAAGTAGGTACTTAGAAAATCAATGTTCATTGTGGATGAAAACAAAACCCTTCAATTATGGTGTTCTTCTTTGGGCTTATGACAGATACCCATCATCTGTTCCTTATTTGTAAATAATTCAAAAATCACAGGATACCAAAATATAAGATATTTGCACTTAGAATAACATAATCATAGACATTTTTACTCTGGAATGAAATTACTCAGTCTAAAACGACCTCCCTTAAATCCTGTAAAGTAGAAGCAGGAAGACCATTTTGGCAACAGTAATAAAGATAAGGGTGGTTCAAACCAGGCTAATCACAGCAAGTGTTGAAAAGTTTGAAATTCTGAATATATTTTGAGACCAAAGCTAATTCATTTCCTGATGAACTGATGAAAATTACAAGAAAAAGAGAGGTCAAAGGTAACTTCAAGGTATTTGGTCTGAGTAGCTAGAAACAAGAAGGTACTTTTCATTGAACTGGGGAAAATCTCAGAGGGAATAAGATTTGAGGTGAGGAAAGGGAGTTCTGCATTAAACATGCTATTTCAATATCTGTTAGGATATATTAAGTAGAGATGTCTAGGAAGCTGTTGCATAATGAGTTGAGAGTTGAGAAGAGAGATGTGGGCTAGAGAGATGAATTTCAGAGCCTACAGCACATATTTATTTCCATGAGAATGGATAGTATATATAAAGGTTGAGTAAAGACAGAGAGCAGGGGAGAATGATGGAATGATCCCCAGGCTACTCCAACATGTGTAGAAAAGAGAAGAAACATGCAAAGAAATGTCGGGAGAAAACCGAGTGTGTCCTCCAGGAATATAAGCAAAGAAAGAGTTTCTAGAAGGGGAAGTGATCAGTTGTGTGAAATGCTACATATAGGTCATGTAATATGATGGCAGCACATTGATCATTTGACATTGCAATGTGGAAATCTTTGACCACCTTCAAAAGAGTAGTTTCAGTACAGTGGTAGGTCAAAATAAGAGTAGAAGGAAAGGAAATAGAATTAACGAGAACAGGTCATTCTTTTCAAAAAGTTTTCATAGGAAGATTGAGTTGTTATAGGTCAAGAGAATTTGGGCTTTTTAAAGAAGATAAAATAAGACAGCAAGTTTGTATACTGATGGAATGACTCAGAAGAGAGGGAATCACTGATGACACAAAAGAGAGCAAAGAAAATATGACAGTAAGAAGAGATTGCAGGTAGTGTGTAAGAGGAGGGGCTGGCTGTATATAAACTTGGAAAATGTGCATCTATATATATATTAGGATGAGGAACAAATGATAGAATTCAGGACATGATATACCAAAATATGACATCTTGAAAATTTTAAGCTGATGTAGTTTAAGAAAACAGTAGAAGCAGGTAGGTCACTCTGATCTCCTCCTTACCTGCCCTTCTTCCCTGAAACATTAAACCCTCCTGTGAGAGGTGACTTCCCTACACCCACAGGAAAGGAATGTCTTGTCTCTGAAGATAAAGGGACATAGAGAATCTTAACAGGCCTTGCTCCGTTTTCTCCAGTTTATGACAGTTACTTCACTCCTTACTCTATAATATGCCTCCACGATTATCCACTTTTCACCAAACCTAGTATAAAAATACAGTCTAACTATTTCTTTAGGTCTTCATTTCTTTATAAAGCCTCTGATGTCATTTAAAAACTTATGTTAAATAAATGTGCAGGCTTCTTTCCTGTTAGTTTGTGTTTGTCAGTTTAATTTTGAGACCCAAACAGGGACCCTAAGAGGGCTGAGGAAAACATTTTCCTCCCCTAAACATTGTTTATACCCGCAGACAATGGCAAGTAGTGGATGTAGAAGTTAAGGAGTTAATTTTGGAGGTTGTATTAATCTTGGCAGAGCCCTAGGAAGCAAACCAAGAGAATGACAAAGGGGAACAAGGTTTCGAATTTTGAGAAAGAGAAAAAGATATAACACAGTTATGCAGGAGAACGGAGAACAAGTGGGGTGGGAAAATACAGTCAGATGATCAGGCACCCTGGAGGGTCCCCTTGAGCTTCTGGTTGCAAATTCAGTGAAACTTGTTATGGTTATACAGCGATTTGCAGCTGCAGGGGATCAGTTGGTTGGGAAGTAGTTAAACGGATTTTACTGCAATATGATTTTTACCAAATGAATACTATGAAGCAGAAGAGAGGCACAGGTTTGGAAAGTTTAGGCAAATGAGTAATGATAATGACAGACAATGGAATGAAAATCATTAAGATGTGGAATGAGGGCATTAATGGAGGTAATACAAACAATTACTTAATATACATATGCATTTTGACATAGAATCTGGTGTGTGAAGTACTTAGAAATTTTGGTGTTAATTCAAAGTTATATAAACAAGACAAACTTGCTACAACTTTAAATACTTAGTCCAAAAACAAGCAAACATACACACACACACACTTAATTTATTATAGCACCTTTTTCCTTTTTCACTGTCTCAAGACACTTGTTTAGAAAATCGGATAATCGTAGATAGTCCTATTCACAGAGAACATCTCATCTTTTTTAATAAGAAAGAATGATGAGACACTCCCACCATCACATCTAGGTGGACTGTTTCAGTGGTGCAATATGATTGCCAATGAAGAAAATGTACAAATAAACAAATATGTCCTTGCAAAAAAAAAAAGTCTAGTGAATCAAATGCTCTGTGCTGCAGTTGTTACATTCTTTTCATTTATCATTTCAAGCTGTGTTATTTTGATGGCTTTTCAGCTGTGAGAGTACTGGTGCGATTGCAGAGATAATGAAATACTGAAAGCCCCAAACAACAGAAATGTCTGTAACTGGTAATGTGCATCCTCCTTCAGTTTATTAACTCCAGCTGTGCTGTTTGATTGTTCTGTGAAGAGGTGCCACATGAGGTGAATACGGAATGGGAGATAAAGGATGTGATGTCAGAAGCTACTAAATCACATAAAACCTGTATTACAAGACAGGCAGGTTGAGGAAATTGTTCCTCCCCCACCTGGAAGCACAGCTCCGTGTTCAACAAGATAAAATGTGGCCAGTATAAGTTCATTTCTGTGGAAGTGTGTCAACCTCAGTGTTCACAATGGCACTTAATAATGAATTTACTGATTATATGCCCAGAGAGCCCTCTGAGCAATATCCCAGAATAGTCAAGATATCAAAGTGTGTCTGAATGTTTTCTCATGATATTTCTCAGCCTCTCTTAATATAATAAAATTTGAATAATCTCATTTAGAGTAAGATTGAAATGTTTGCTACTCTACTCTTTACCTTTTTAATTAACTTGATTATTATAGTTTGATGCCTGGGCCATTTTAATTACATAAAATAAATAAATTAAAATAAAGAAATGACTTAGGCAACTGGAAAGAGTATTACTCCCAAACTTATCATAAAATAGCTGAACAAAAAACCACGTTTGCGATTTTTTTGACCTCTTAGAGAGATTAAATTGTGGGACAACCAACTGGTACAAAAATCTAAGGTAAGGAGGCTGCAGGGTGAGGTAAGACATGAACCCTGGCTTACCTGGGCAACAGGCAGCTGCTGGCAGGTTGGCCAGGTGTGCACTGCTGAGAGAGAGTTCTGAGAAGATCTGATGGAGGAGACCTTGGGAGAGGGAGTAGCAGCCACTGCAGGAGGGGTTTAAACTCCACGGGGAACCTCCTCCCCTAATCTGTGAGAAGAAGTGCTACAAACATGATCACTCACAAGGCACTAGGAGAATGGGGCAGTAAAAATAAACAAATAAATAATGCCAACTCTCTGCTCCTGGGACAGAGTCATGAGTACACACTGAGCGCCCATCTAAAGGAGGCAGGGAGGGTGGAGGGCATTGAGACCACACCTCCAATGACTTAGTGCATCACTGAGACTGAGACTTGGTCAAAATAACATACTCTAACCTTCCTACTACCACATACACACACACACACACAAAATTTAAAAACAAAACTAAACAAACCTTTAACACACAGCCTCTCCTCTTCCAAAACAAAACAGAAAAACAAAAACAAAATGTTAACTATTAAAGATTATTTAGGCAAAAGAAATGTAATACCAACCAGAAACTTGCATTCTATATAAAGAAGTGAGAAGCAAAGTTAGTAGAATACATGAAGGTAAAATAAAATTACTTCTGTCTTAGATTTCTGTTGGTACATTACAAATTACCACAGAATTAGTGGTTTAAAATGTCACCAATTTATTACTACACAGTTCTGTAGATCAGAAGTGTGGGCATGACATGCCTGAGTTCTCTGCTCAGGGTTTTAAAAGGGCAGGACTGAGATCTCACCTCAGACTCAAGGTCCTCCTTCAGACTCCCTGAATATTGCCAGAATCCAGTTCCTTGAAGATGAAGCACTTGCATCACTGTTTTCTTGTTGGTTGTATGCAGGGGACTGTTCTCAGTGATTAAAGGCTCAGAATTTTATCATATTGTCCTCCCAGATGTGGTTCAGAGCATGACTGCTTTCTCCTACCCTGGTAGGAAGATGTCTCAGAAACTTCACCTACTTTTAAAGACTTAGCCAGATTAGCTTAGGCCTGCCCAGAATAATCAGCCTTTAGCTGAACTCAAAGGTAAATGATTAGGGCACTGAATCACATCTGCAAAATCTTTCTTGTTATATAGGACAAATTAATCATAGAAGTGATATATATATCTGTATATACACACATAGGTTTTTCCCAACTCACTTGGTGTGGATTATACAGGGTATATACACCAGGGGGCTGGATTATTGGAAGTAATTTTAGAATTCTGTCTAATATAATTTTTATCCTATATTTAATTGCTCTAAAAGGTAACCAATCATCTAAAGCAAAAATGGTAACAATATATTGTGTTTATAGCATACAGAATAATAAAATGCATGATGCTAGTAGCACAAAGGGTGGAAGAAAAGAACTGGGTATTTCATAAGTACACTATACATGGAATAGCATAGTTTATTATCTGAATGTAAATGTAAATGTTATAATCCCTAGAGAACAATTATGAAAGTAAAAATAAAAGGTATAAATAATAAAACAATAGAGAAATGAGATGGTATCATAAAGCATGCTTAGTTAATCCAAGAGGAGGTGGGAAAAGTAAAAAAAAACATGGAAAAAACAGAAAACATCTAACAAGTTGGTAGATTTTAATTCAACAATATCAATAATTATATGTAAATGACTTTAAAACACAAGTTAAAAGACTGACATTGTAAATCTGATAACAATGCAAGACATGATTATGTGCCATCTGCAAGAAACCTGTTTTAAATTCAAGGCAAAAAGATGAAAAGTTAAAGAATGGTAATAATACTATGTAACATAACAATTATGAAAGTAAAAATAAAAAGTATAAATAATAAAACTTTTAACTAAACTAGAGCTAACTGAACTAGAGCTGTAGTAAAAATAGCAGGCAAGTAGATTTCATAATAAGGATGTGCCAAGTATGAAAAAGAGACATTACACCAAAATAAAAGACTTTTTTCTCTGAGATATAAAATCTTAAATTTGTATGTCTCTGAGAGTATTTATTTACAGTATCTATAGGAAAAATGACAAAACTCAAGGAGATAGAGATTGGAGTGATGTATCTATAAACCAAAGAATGTGTAAGGATTGCTAACAAACACTAGAAACTAGAAGAGGCAAGGAAAACGTCTCACTATAAGTTACAGCAGAAACATTGCTGCACTGACACATTTATTTTAGATTTCTAACCTCCAGAACTATGAGACAGTAAATTTCTGTTGTTTCAAATCACTCAGTTGGTAAATACTTCTCTGTGACAGTCCTAGGAACTAATATATCAGATGTCAAGGCAGTCCCTAATATTACATCTAAATTTCAAGCCTTATATCACCCATATCCAGTGCAATATAGCAAGAAAAAGAAATGGAATATATATATTGGGAAAGAAGACATAAAATTGTTTGTTCACAGATGACATACTTTCTATTTGGAAATACCAAAGAGATTCTACCAAACTATCTCCATGAACTAATAAGTGAGTTTAATAAATTTTCAGGATAAAAGTAAATCTTTCCTGGCCTAATTTTCCCCAGGAAAAAAAACACAAATGAATCCTAAAATTCATATGGAACCAAAAAAGACCTTGGATAGCTAAAGCAATCTTGAGCAAGAAGGTTGGAGGCCTCATACTTCTGAATTTCAAATTATATTACAAAGCTCTAGTAATCAAAAGAGTGTGATACAGTCATAAAAACATACATAGACCAATGAGGCAGAATAGGGAGCCCAGAGATAACCACGCATACACAGCCAACTAATTTTCAGCAAAAGTTCCAAGAATATGGAAGAGCAGTTTCTTCAATAAATCATGTTGAGAAACTGTATATCAACATGCAAGGAATGAAATTTGATGCTTATCTTACATCATGAATGAAAACCAACTCAAAATATATTTAAGACTTAAGTATGAGATCTGAAATCCTAAGAATTCTAGAAAATCTTGTCTTCAGCCTTGGCAATGAATTTTTGGATTTTATACCAAAAGCATAGTCAACAAAAGCAAAAAAAAAAAGGTGGGACTATATCAAACTAAAAAGTTTCTGCATAGTAAAGAAAACAACAAAATGGGAAAAGGCACACAAAATGGAGAAAATGTTTGCAAACCATGTCCAATAAAGGGTTAGTTTCTAAAATATATAAAGAACTCATAGAACTCAAAAGCAAAAGTATCAAGTAATCCAATTTTTTTTCAGTTTTTTTTATTCGGTATCATTGATATAAATCTTATGAAGGTTTCACATCAAGTAACCCAGTTTTTTTAAATAGGCAAAGGAAGATCTGAATAAACATTTCTCTAAAGAAAATATAGAAATACTCAATAGGTGTATAAAAAGATACTCAACATCACTAATCATTAGAGAAATACAAATCAAATCAAAATGAGATATCACCTCACACATGACAGGTGACTATTGTCAGAAATTCTCAAAAGATAACAAGTATTGGTGAAATCATGAAGAAAAGGGAACCCTTATGTACTATTGGTAGGAATGTAGATTGGTACAGTCATTATGGAGAGCATCATGGAGTTTTCTCAAATATACTAAAAATAGAACTACCATGTGATCCAGTAATCCCACTTCTGGGCTCATGTCCAAAGGAAATAATATCACAATCACTGTCCTGAAGAGATATCTGCATTCCTGTGTCCACTGATGCATTATTGACAATAGTCAACATAGGAAACAATACCAAAGTGTCCATTGCCAGGTGAATGCATAAAGAAAATGTAGTATGTGTAGAATATTATTCATTGTAGTATTAATGATATTCATAATAATAGAATATTATTCAGCCTTAAAAAAATAAAATTCTGCCATTTACAACAACATGGATGAAACTAGAGGATATATACTAAGTGAAATAAGCCAGTCACAGAAAGAAAAACTCCATGGTCTCACTTGCATGTGAAATCTAAAAATGTCAAATTCATAGCAACAGAAAGCAGAATGGTGGTTACCGGTGGCTGGGGGTGGAGGAAATGAGATGTTAGCTCAAGTGTACAACCTTTCAGCTGTGAGATAAATAATGTACAGAATGGTGACTTTAGTTAATAGTAATATATACTTGAAACTTGCTAACAGAACATATCTCAAGTATTATTAACACACACACACACACACACACACACACAGGTAACTAGAGTGATAAATATGTTAATTAGCTTAAAGGTGGTAATAATTTCACAATGTGTATGTGTATAAAAACATCATGTTTCACACCTTAAATGTATTATTTCTATTTGTCAGTCATACTTGAAAAAAACTGGAAAAAATAAAAAATAAATCTTATTTTTATAATATAAAAATGAAAAGTTGAAATAAGTTGTTTTTAATAAAACTAAAAAATGCATTATTAAAGATTTAGCTATTAATACACTCATAGCTAAGATTTTCATCTATATATTGAAAATTACAAAACACTGTTGAGATAAGTCAATGGACACCTAAATAAATGTAGCAAAATACCATGTCCTTGGTTTAAAAGACTCAGTAATTAAGATGTCAGTTTCCCCTATTTTATCTATATATTCAGTGCAATCCCAATGAAAATCCCAGCAAGATTTTTGTAGATATGGAAGAAATGATTCTAAAATTTTTATGAAAAAGCAAAAAAACTATAATACACAGCACAATCTTTGATAAATTAAAATAAAGTGGGAATATTCACTCTAATTTTAAGACTTCCAAAAAAGTTATAGTAACCCAGATGGTTTGGTGTTTTTGATAGTATAGCTAAAAAGATCAATGGAATATACCAGAGACCCCAGAAATAGACCCATTCATGTAAGTATTACTTTTAAACAGTCAATTTCAGATATATGCAGAATCTGAACAAGGCAATTGAACAGTTATTTGGAGAAAACAGAGCCCAGCTAACACTAGTGAGTAATAAGACCTCCCTACCTACTGCTTTGCAATGTGTGTGAGAGTTAGTCTAACCATAGTGCTCCTCTGTACTCTGTGGATGGGAAATATCTCCTTAAAACTCTTCAAAACAGTACTTGAACAGTAGCCTTGAGGTTTCCTAAATCACCTGTATGCCATTGGAAATCTCTAAAATGACTGATACATTTTATCAGCACAGTCATTAGAGAGAAAGTAAAGGAGATTTTCTGAAGGCTTTTAAGTCATGTCAGCATAATTCTTTTTTTGTGCTAGCCTTCTTAGCTTTGTCAGACCCTATTTAATAGAAAAAAACTACCTTGGGTTTGCAGCTGATCTCTTTAGCAATACTTCTAACTACAGGTATATTTTTTCTTTACAAATGTTACTTATCCAGGGTTATTTTCTAAAAGTGGAAGGTGAGAGGACAGGCATATTTTAGTTTGTATTGCTACAAAATGGCTTAATATTCCCAGTTTCCTTTCTTCCCCAACACCAAAATATATTTTACCTTGTGGCAGTTAGAATGTTTTCACTCCATTTAAAATGTATCCAACATTCCACACAAGTGTGACTTCCACTAAAACATTTTTGGCTGCCTCAATTTGCAGCTGTATTATCTTCATAGCATGTATTATCTTATTCTTTGTGTTACAGGTATTTATTTACAAATTAAGAATCCCTATTAGATTATGATTCCTTAGTTGTAACTCTCCATATGTTACCCAACATATGACTTGAATATTATAACAGATCAGAATTTTATTGAAAGTAATAAAAGAGACATACCAGTTATAGGTTTCTTCTTAATGCATATTCTTCAATGAAGAGGGTGTCATTTCTTATTTAATTTTGGCAATAACTGCTACAATCTCCCACCCCCTGACCTATATCCATACCCTTTGCAACGTAACCTTGAAGCTCTTCCCATCAAGAGGTAGACTGTATTTTTCTATGCCTTGAATCTAAACTGATCTTTCGATTTGTTTTAAAAAATAAAATGCGGTGGAAATGGCAGTGTTCCAGTTTCCAGGCCATAAGACGACTTGTGTTTTCCACTTTCTCTCTCAACCCCTTCTACTGCCTTGTGAACAAACACCAGCTAGCCTGATGGAGGAAAAGATACAATGTGTATCAGAGAAAAACCAAACCAGCGGAGGCAATCCTAGACTAGTCCGCCTATACTAACTCCCTGGCTGAGTGTAACTGCATGAAGGGATCCAGCCCACATTAGCCAAGTCCAGCTGAGAAAACCAGATCTTTCTAGCTGGCTAGTTGATGTGGAACAAAAATACATATTGTTTGTGTGCCACTGAGGTTTTGTGGCTGTTTGTTGCATAGCAGTACTATGGTAGTAGATGACAAATGAAGATTTAAAAGCTGTTACTAATTTTAGGTTAAATACTGTCTTTCATACATACACACTAATTAGTGGCTTTCATTCACAGCTGACTTTCTTCTCAAACTCTCTTATAATTCTCCAGTCATGAATCACTACCATATACTAGAATTATAACCATGCCTTAGTCAAAACGTAAGGCAAATGTTTTTAAAAACTAAGTTTTGAATCTGAAGTTTGCATGTATTACATTCAATTCTCAGAATCCCCCTCCCTCTTTTTCGCTCTATTTTCCCTAGGGTCTTTAGCTAAATTGTACATCCCATGTGCTTCAAGCACACCATGGATTAAAAGATGATGATGACACAAATGTAAACTTCTTTACATGAAGGTCATACCAAATGTCATTGTAATTGATTAGGTGGCATCTGCTGGCTCAGTGGTACAAGATTACTTTCATTCATACCCTGCAGGTTTATGTCACCAGCTTTCCCAGTAAGGCGCTTCACAGGCTGACCTCCTGTCTGAAAATTCATTTGAAATTCTTCACCTGACTACAGCCTGTCAAATGCAGTCAGATAACCTTAGCCTAGTTTCAAACAAGAAAAAAAAAAAATCTAACAAAGATGAGGACACAGGGAAATAGCTCCAAAGAAACATTCAGAAAGTATTGCTCATCGTGCCACTTAGAAGAAACCACACTCATCTGGAGAGCAGTGCTATTAGGTAGAGATGTACAGTATTGAAAGTGATTTAATAAGGTAAATGACAGTTTGCCTTCTGTCCTTTCCCTATATGACTGTCAAGATTCACATAGTGTTATCTTACCTTTTTCTGTCAAGTATCCAGATGATTTAGTGAGATCAGATCATTAATGACCCCAACCCTAGAACAATGAAAGAATATTATTCACTATTCCATCTGTACAGAACTGTTGTGTGTGTAACATATGTGGACAGCCTTGAATATCAGAGGTTACAAAGGCCTAGGCATTGTTACAATTTTAAGAATAGCTGGCATTGAACTAACATTTTATAGTTCTCCATTTTTTTTCCCCAGTGCTATTATCTTCCTTGGTTCACACAAAAATCTGATGAGATAGATGATCAGGGAATAAGGTGAGAGACACAAGATGTGGTTAAATTTGTGCTTGAATGACTCCCCTTCCTATGCCTGAGTCCCCTGAGCATTAGGGTCTGATCAGTGTGAACTGCTTGGCCTACATAGAGACAGATAAAATAGAACTAGTCCATGAAGACCTGAATCTGTCTTCTAGGCACTTAAGTTTTAACAAGGGTCTGTATGCACAAAAGAACATTCCTATTGGACACTTTCCTACTTCATCTTGACTTTGTCAGTTTGGTGTCAGAATCAGTATATGAGATGAGTAAACAGTCTGAAGTATATGAGATGAAGTAACAGTCTTAAACCTTTTTAAGACAAATTAAACACTAAGCAGTAGATTAATGGATTCACAAATTTACTTTTATTTAAACTCATGAAGATATTGAGGACACAAAATATTAAATAATTTGGCCAGGACTGAAGTAGTTTTCCCTTGATTTATATAGACTGGCCAAACTCTTTAAGTTATGTATTATCTCCCCTTAGCAATAGATTGTCTCCAAAAAGTTCTTTTATATATAATGACAAATGTCAGATGTAATGTTATTTACCCATTCTGTTATAATCACTTGATGGCTATTTTCCATTTGAAGTGACATAAAGATACTTGATTGAATATTTGATACATCAAAAACTTTACTCTTGGAAGAAGCACACACACTGACCATGGCTCTGTAACTAAAGATCTCTATTAGAGGACACTGAAAGCCACGAAACATATCTAAATGGACACCCACCTTTTATCTGATGTAATGTCCAACAGTCAGTATCTCCAGTTCATCTTCATTGCCCTGTCTGAGTTCATCTATATATGGTTCCCATTCTATGTTTTCCATACATTGGTATCTCAATATACCTTTCAACTTTTGCTTATGTTGTTTTTTTCATTTTGTAATGCTTTTCCAGCACTCCACCAGCATGAAGCCTTCCTCAAGTACATCAGCTCTTAGCAGCCGCCCACTCTCCCCTTTAGTAATGCTTTCTCATACTCTCATAACACCTAGCTGTATGCTACCTAGTGCCATTTTAAACATTTTTGCATGATCCTTGTCAATGTGTAGGTTCTTGATAATCAAAATAATTATCAAGGGAGCATTCAGTCAGTTTCTGGCTGTAGGGTAAATGAAAAGAATTTCCAAAATCTCCCACCTAGTCTTGCTTAGTTCATTTACATATCAGTAGGTATTTACTGCTGCAGAGCCTCCCATCAATCTGGGGCAAGGGATGGAAGGATAACGGTCATTCTTTCTTCCCCACTGTTCCTGGTATGTAATTAATTGGTCTGGTGTCTGTCAGTCAACAAAGACCCGCCAATGGAGTTTCTCCTGGAAGGGGTGGGCGGGAAGTAGAGAGTGCACTGAGGTGGCAGAACGTGAGTCCCAGCCTGAGAAGATGGTTGGGGCTGGGCCTGACTAGTGAACTGAAGCAACTGTGAGAAATAAAAGACTTTCTCCCAACCTCCTATTTCACTTGACTCATTTTGGTTTCACTGGTATCATAAGGGATTCATCCCAGTCAGGGAACACCTTCCCTCCAGAGCTACACTGGCATATAATGAAAACTCTACAAATGGTATTTAACTGCTACTATTGTTAAACACATCATGTACATTATTCAACAAGTCAACTCCAGAAGGCTGTTTTTCTTCCAATTTAAAGAGAAAATAGAATATTAGAAAGATTAAATAATTCACCTGATGGTGATTCACTGATGGCCAAGGAAGTTGATATTAAAAATCAAATTTATTTAATTTTAAAATTATCTTTCAACTTATTGTACTTACTCTAATTTAGGGAGAGAGCCTCATACTTTTTACAGTATTCAATGGCTGGCATAGTAATCCACATAAAGTCAGTACTCAATAATAAGTGACAAAAATTTTAAATAAATATTTTGTTTATTCTACTGCCAAATAGAAAGTTTTCCAATGCTCAGTATCTCATTTGACTAACACCTGAATATTTAAGAAAGCAACAAAATATTCTAGGAAAAAAATAAATTAATGAATAGCTATACATGTATACCCAGGAGTTTCTCATTTGGTAACCTATTCCTAAACCAAACCTAATAAATAAAAACAAATTTTATAGTATAAAAAGGTATTCATCCTAGCACTACTTAACTTTAAAATTTAGAAATATCACTTACAATGAACAGTTTCTAAGTACTGAAAGGCCCTTTATAAAATGGAAGAAATAACATGAAAAATGGGATAATTCTGGTGACTTTACCATTGAGAAAATGTATTTTAGAGGTTCAGTAATAAAATGAGTTAAAAATCTAAGGCTTTCCAAGTCTGTCACCAACTTCTAATATAGTATTTTGTCATGTGCTCCAGTACCATGTTTACATGTAGGCTTTTAGCTTCAGCAGCCACCAAGAACCTGCCTGCAGGCCTTCCCTGCTTTAGGCTACAGGCATCAACCATCAGTTCCCTACTTTGACATTAAATGGTAAGCTGTGCTCCTTACTTTGCTAAGGCCATTTATTTGGCAGCTAGCCACATATTATCTCACTGCTCCCTCCCAGTGATCCTGTGAGACATCTGTTGTAAAGATACTTTCAGTTCCCTCACAGGAAATCTGCATTTCTAAGCCTCCTATTCAACTAGGTGGAAATAATGTTGAGGAATTTAGGCCAGGGGAAAATAGTGAGAGGATGATGTCTGTTACTTTGTAACTTGGCCTTCAGACATCTACAGCCTCCTTTCTCTCTCCCCCAACAATGCAGACTGGAAGCAAAGGACTCCAAAATAGTAATCTCATGAAGGAAGGAGAAATGATTCCTGAATGTACCCCTTAGAGGGACCCTCATTGGATAGCCTCCTAGGAGAAGAGTAGAATCAAATGTGTGAAATGAAATAAACATTCAAGGTTTTTTGAGATTTCTGAATATATTTCTCCCATATCCCAGTCTAGCCTCCCATACCCAGTAGGTTATCATTATTCATGCACTTCCTCTGAGGAAACTAAGGAGCAGAAATGTGAAAACTGAGGCAAGTGCACATAGAAATGGTAAAGCTAGTCTAAGTACAAAGTCGGTCTGACTCCAGGGCTTGTGCCTGCTCCGTTATGGAAATCAGTGCTGTCACTTAAGTACAAAAATATAAATATTATTCATAATAATAAAACTTGGCAAAATTAAAAGCTCGGGGAATGGGGAGTACACATTGTTACAACTAAAAAAATGACATTGTGGGAAACCATGAAAACCAGGTTTAAAAAAATATTTTATAAAAATAATGTTCATAGGAAAAATGAACAACAAAATCATGTACATATTTATCTCTATATATGTATGTGTGTCTGAGCCCAGTTTTGAATATATATAACAGAAAATAGCTCAAAATCAAATATATTAAAGCATTTACAGAGGTTTTCTTTAAAGTGGTAGTAAGAAAGAACAATTTCAGTTTTTTCCTTTATTTATATTTTTCAATTGCCTGAAGTAATTATATATTATATTTTAATCCAAAAAATATACATTAGTTGGAAGACATAGGCAATTTATACCCTTTGTGAGCTCAAGGCAGCCTGAATCACAGATCCATTCATATCCTATGTGTTTCAGAAACAACAGAAGCACTTTTGTTGTCCACAGCAGCCATGAATGCAGCTGGTGATGTTTTTCTATAAAGAATTTATAACTTCTGTACTGAGACACCTTTCTAAATGGTTCATGATGTGTGTCATGAATATCTTTTATGGCTGTGCCTTTACTCAACCAAAATGGTTTGCTATTAGTTTAACATAGTCTATATGTACAATTTTTTTTTGTCAAATGATTGTGACTCTATCAGCATATACATTATTTGGGTATTTTTAATTTTCAGTACTGTCTGGAATATTTATAAGCCTTCTGCAAACTCCTGAGATGATTTAATTCCTATGTAAAACTTTGTGGGCAACTTTAGTGCTGACAAACTACCCCAGCCTAAAACTCAACAGCAAATCAGTCAAAACTAATTCATGGTTCATTAATCACTTAATATGCAGAATGAGCACTCCTGTGCCTGCATTCTACAGAGGGTGGTTAAAACGACATTTCTGCTGTTCCCAGTGCCTGATCCTTGAGACTAAGGCAGAATATAGTATTTCTCCAGTTTGCAGGCAAAAAGCAAAAAATGTTATTTAGGAAGGATTATTCTATTTTCTCTTACTCAGGTTAATATTCTGATGATCTGAGTTAATTTGTTTTGAATACAAGGCTTTGTTTTAATTTTATTATCTGCAGAAATGTTTACTTTTTAAAACAGAGGCAGCAGTAATGTCAAACATGAAAATTTGCTCTAAAGTTCTCTCTGGAGGCATGGAGGTGTTTATGAATTACGTTCAACCAAGACCAATTGCAACAGTTTTTAAATAGAATTCCTTAATCCTTTGAGTGAAATGCTGAACACATAGCTGAAAAACTAGAGACCTGAAAACTAGAGACCTGAATTGAAAGCATAGGACCACTATTCTTTATTCTATTTCTATCAGCGTTCTATATCTATTAATTTATTCAGGTCTATGTTTGGCAATTGGTGCTTTAAGCAGAAATGATTTCATCATGTGATATATTTGTTGTCAGGTTAATATCTTAATTTTTTAGATTCCTATTCAAGCATGTTACAATCGTCTCAATGAGAGTTTTGGGAAGGTATCAAAATTTTACTTTATTGATTAAATCAGAAGTAGATAATATAGGGGAGATGTAACTTTTCCTCTACTCTATTAAGGTCTTCAGCTAGGCTTGAGAATTAAATTCACTTAGGACATATAAACAGGAGAAAAGCACACAAATTTGTTCATTATATATTTTCCGTGGCATGGAGCATTCATAAACATATAAAGATCCAAAGAAACAGCAACACTTAAATGACTTTATATGAGGTTGAAAAAGAGAGACAATTGTGGAAAAGTAACCAAATTATATGAGGAGGATAAAGGATACGACCTGTTTTAACTAGTCTGTACAGAATTCTCTTGGCTGCAACTATCCATCTCTGATTTTAGAAATGTTTCTTTCCTCCTGCTTTAGGGAGAACACCTTTCACATGGGAGTTTTATCTTCAACTTTCAGGAGAATAAGACGCCAGAATGTCCTTCTTGCAATTGCTGTTTGTTTTTTTTTCCAAGTGCCTCAGCTAAAATAATTCTTATGCCAAAGTGGGATATTTTGGGGTGGCATATTCTGCCACCCTTCAGTAGTGACCCTCTTGGTTTGATTCCATGAAGTTGTCTTTTTCTCTCTCTCTTTCCCCCACATCTTTTCAAGGTTGCCTTTATTCATAAACTTTATTCATAAACATAAAGCTCTCTGTCAAATGCTTCTTAAATTTTTACAGATTTTTATCCTGCCCATACACTAAGCTCATATGCATGAAGATAGATTTTGGTTCCTTTAATTAGAGGCCATACTTGTTTTGACTAGTGAAAAGCTATTCTTAAAATGATGAGCAGCTGAGGACAACAAGTGTCTAGGGGTCCAGGCTTTAGAATGTGAGAACATGTTTGTGTCTTGCCTGCAGTACCTTACAGAGATCTAGTAGTTATTTAACTTGTTTGTATCTCAGATTCTTTATTTATAAACTGGAGAAAATAAAAATGCCAATATTATGACATGAGAAATGCTTTCTCTCTTATTGACATCAGAAAAAAAAATAATTCATGTACAGTGCTGCTTTGCCATAGATGTGGACTTACAATATACACAAACTATCTTTTCAGTTTTCTTCTGGCTCTTCTGTGACAATGTCACTCCATACACTATGCAAAAATGCCTTGGCGTTCCTCCTCTGAATATAAGATTCTCTTGACTACACTAGTAGAATTGTTACAAAATGGATTGATCTAACTATTCAAGGATTCTAGTTTAGACCAATCATTCATTATGTCCTTTCAAACAAAAACATATTAAAAATAGGGTAATGTTTAGTAATCTGTACCATTTTGAGAATCCATGAGTGATATCTTACAGAGCTATCATGAATGTGCATAGTGAATCTGGTGACATGATAATTAGTAGGGATTTGAGGTTGATGAATTTAAAGTTGATTGAATTTTGCTACACCAATAATCCTACTAAATTCCATTTTTGAGACCCAACATGCAGCCCAGAATATATTGTTTCAGACAAAACAAGAGGAGGATTAAATTCAATTAAAAATGTTACCACATGACAACTTAGGTGAATAAAACTGCTCACCTATCTTTCTTCTGTATTAATTAACCTCTTCTAGGTTTAAGAAGGTAACATAACAAGGTTACCTTGTGTTAGCAATGAGCAAATTATGTCCGGGAGAACACTAATTCTGCAGAAATAAGTATTTCACCAAATAGAGTCCTGTTTAGAAATAACTGTAGGAAATGCTGGCTAAAAAATGTTGAACAGAGTTTTCTTTTAACTCTAGGGCTATTCAGCATCTTTAATTTATTTAATTGAATTGTGACTTGAATTATGAGTTTATTATTTACCTTTTGCAAATTTCTACTTTATTTCTTCTAGGAATAGTGTCTGTGGGAAACACTTTGTGGTATCTGGGAGTGTTCAACCACTGAAAATTTGTATAGAAATCTTTCTGTGTGGAATATGCTGTTTTCAGGGGTGTGATTTCAGTGATTGCAAGAAAGAGAAGATTTCTGCTCACAAAAAACTTACAAACTAATGAGGGAGAAAGGTGATTAACAGGTATTACAATAAATTAACAAAATCAGTTTGAATAGGGCTGAGTGCTAATACCCAAAAGCAATGGTAAAATGGACTTTAAGGGACTGGAAGTGGCAGCAATTAGGCAGCCTTGCAGTGGCTCATAAAAGAAGGAGGTTATCATGTTTTGACCTCTTTAAAAAGTATTTCAGGCAAAAAAGCAGCAAATTCAAAGATCTTGATACTATAGAAGTTCATTCTAAGGATACACATGATAATTAAAAAGCATGGAGTTGTTCTTACCAGCTATCAGCTACTCTGGACCAATTGTAAAAATATTTATTTTAGAAACTGCTACTCACTGATAGCCCCTCAGACAATTCAACATCTTAAGAGCAATTTTTATCCTCTATGGTCATAGTTGACTATACTGGTAATAAACATCTGGCCAAGATGACTTTGGAAGTGTGGAGGTGAAATTTTATTTCATTCGGGAGACCAAGGAACTCTAGACGGTTGTTAGTAGACTGAGGAACTGAAAGGCCAAGTTCAAACACCACAGGCCACACCATTTGGGTCCCAGACGACAATGAGCTGCTCTTCCAGTTCTTTATGAAGCTTCCCAAGCACTTGAGGCCTGGAGTTCTGATATCTGCCTTAGTTAAGGATTTTAAAATTTTCAATTACAATAAACAGATGAAACTAATTAAAGTAAGGAGACCTTAAAATACATGCATAATAGGAATGGGCAGAGACATCCAAAACTAGAAACTGAGTAACAATAGTCCGGAAGAGCAGAAATTCAACATCAGAAGATATCTCAATCTTTCATAAGTTTTTTGCATAGGATTTTTTTCAGCGATCTGGTGTCCTACAGGAGCCACGTTTGATTCTGGTGTGACCATGATCAAATTGTCTGACACTCACAGTTAGGGATCTGTTACTACCAGTTCATCTGTGCCATATTCTCTTTGGTTAGTAGGGATGACTCATTTCATGTGAAAGGAAGTGCATTCTGAGTACAAAATCTACCCAAGTATTTAGAAATATCGTAAAAATGTTCATTTTGAAATGGTAAAATTGTCCTTAAAGATCACAGAGGACACTGAGCTGGTTGAATTTCTGCTCTGTAAATTCTTAGTATAATAATTAGTGTGTCCTTCAGAAGAAAGATATATATTATAGTGGAACTCTCTGGGGGAGGCTGGGCTGTTCAAGGTGTGTCAAGTAGGAAGATGGTTTGAGAAGAGTTTCAGGACCAGTCCCACCAGAGGAAACCCCTTCACACCCCTGGGAGGGATAGCCTGGGAAGTGAAAAGGAATTCCTGTCATCATGGGGTGAGGCCCGCCCAATGACCTCAGGAGATAAGGAAAGGAGGAAAAGCTGAGGAGAGAGAATCTGACAGTGGCTGATTTTTGACAAGAAAGCAAAATAAGTTTTTTAAAGGCCAGAAATAATTCTGTACTGCATAAGCTCTCTGGCCAGATATTCTTCTATTGCCTTTTCCTGCAGGTTCTGCTCTCACTGGCCTTTCCATACAGAAGCAGTTACTGTGGGGACAGTGGCCAGGTTGGGAAGCTGTGGTGAGTGAGTGACAGGAATGATAGAGGTTCAGCTCAGAGCCCCCTTAGTCACTCCCTTCTGACATGTGGAGGAGTCTATCTTACCTAAGAGGATGAGGTTTCTCCCTTATGTACTCCTAAATCCATTGTTTTATGTTTATGTACTCCTAAATCCATTGTTTTATGTTTATTAAGTCTTGAATTTTTAAGCTTGATTTTATTATACAGAGAACCTTTAACATGAGATATACCCTTTCAACAAATTTTTAAATGTACAATATATTATTATAGCTGTAACCACCATTCCACTCCTTTAGGTCGAATTCATAGAATTGAGGAGTGGAATGGTGCTTGCATGTTAATTTTATGCTCAGAGGGGTAGCTAATGGGTGGTATCTTAAACCTGGTTACACAAAGCTGGCCTCTCTTATGCCCATTTTATTCTTATTTGCCTTTTGGCTCCTGCACCCATCCCTGTGGCAAGATGTTTTGCTAATCCATCAAGGTCACATGAAGAAGGGAGAGAATTTTAAGAAGAGGCCTAAGGTCTCCTTTCCAGAAAAGAATGTGAGCTTGATAGGGCCTTTATATCTCATGGACACGTACATTCTTGCATACAGCCACATTGTGATGGCAGAATGTAGTAGATATCCAGATAATAAAACCCCAAACTAATTTTCATGAATCATACACTTAGACTCAATAGTGCTTTTCTAACTCAGGTCTTCCCTTTGCCTAGTGCACATAAACGTTTATACAAGTCCTTATCTCTAAATTTCAAGAAAGAACTTCATTCACTTTCTGTCTCAGAATATTTTGAAAAGTAATTACATGACAGGATATAAAAATATGTATTTCCTTTTTTCTATTTGGCTAAGTTCTTACATATTCAAACATAGAGGCATATGTCCTTGTGCTGAATAGATGTTTCTGAACAGTTGCCTATAAATCAAATTCCTGTGTATTAAAATTGATTTTTTTATTGGCTTTTATTATAAACTTAGATATCCCTGGAGATGTACTTCTCTAGGGTATTAAAGATAAACTGGCTCTAAAATGTAATAGAATTACATTCAAAACTGCTGCAAAAATGTTAAGACATGGACATTTAAATAAATAATATGACTTTTTAATTTAAATAATCTTTAAAATAATAACCCAAAGAAAAATTGTACTTGATGCATTGTTTCTAGTATCTCATGTCTTAAAATTTGGAAGGTAAAAATGAGATAAGCTACCTTTAAAAATATGAAATTAAAAAATTCCTTCTATCTTTTGCCAGCCTTCTTCTTCTTTGTTCTATAATCAGAAAATAAAATGGAACCTGTTTAGTTCCAAAGACTCCATACAAGGTAGTAAAGTATATTGAACTGGAATAAATGGAGACTCAGAAAGAGTCTATTCAAAATGCAGCAAAAACTGAACAACAGAAACTCATTCAGGATAATGTATAATCACTGTCAAATTGTGTATAACAACTATGACTTGGCAAGAGTTAGGGATCCACAATACAAGTTCTGATTCCTGCAACTAGTTCCTAATTCTGGGTACAGCAAAGGGCTTTGCTGGGTCTCAGTTATCATCACTGAAGGCAGAATTTTTGGGGTAAGGGAAGGAAAACAGGTGGGAGAGGAAGGAATAATATTTATTGGATATCTGTATGAAGAATAATGCTAAAAACTTTACATATGTCATTTCATACAACTCTTACCACAGATGTGTTGGGAAGTTATAATTTTCACATTTATTGCTGAGAAAATCAAAAGCTATCTGGACCAGACCAAATAGCTAGGATATGAATTTAGCAGTTAGACTGCATATTCCATATTCTGCATATCTCTAGTCTTTTCTTAATAGAGATTTTGATGCAACACTTCCTAGGTGCAAGATGCCTCACTAAATCTTAAGTAGACATTAGTTCTGTATCTTTACAATGTGAGAAAACTGCAACCAGGGAGGGTAATTAAACGTGTCTATGGCTACAAAGCTGTGTAGTTGAAAAATGTGTCCCTGGAGAGCAATTCTATGATATACAGGATTTTCCTTCAACAGCCACTTTATATTCCCAAACTTGTTGATTCTGTGATTCAAATTAAGTATGGGAATAACATTTAATGAAATTCATAGGAAAAAAGACAAATAAAAAGATGCTTTATGATGAATTTATTAAAATATTCTGTAAATATGAATATCTAAGTATTGAGATTTATATAATCAGACCAATACTGCTGTTATTAATTTGGCTCATAGGAAATGGTAACTATTTGATTTTATACCCTCAATAATTTGTTGCTTTCTTGGTTGCAGATCGCTTTTAAAAAAAAAATTGTACTTATTTTTCTTGAAGAATCCTTTTACAGTTTTATTTCCATTATTCAAAAATAATGAGAATAATCTATTTAAAATGTCTTATTACTGGTAATGGTGATTAGGCCTTTACTAGAGGCAGCTTTAAGGCACAAGTTTTAAATAATTCAATGTGGCAGACAGAAATTACCTACTTACCCTACCAGGAAAGCCCAGAATACTGTTAAAAATACTGTCGAACCTATTGGAAAAGAGGGATTAGACAAAGTAAGTGATAGGCAAAGACCAAAGAGAATTAGCTTGTCCTCACCTGAAAGATTAGTTTGGCTTCTCATCTTGTATAATGTTTGTTAGACTATCTTAGTATACATATTTTATTTCTGTCATGGAAAAATGGAATCATGGGGAATTATATTATATGGCCCAGTTCCAAGGAAAGATCAAAGCAACCAAAACCAAAAAATTGAAACAGTATTTTAAAATTCCAATATTTTTACTAAGTAGACTGGACCTTTTTCCACTAGACCTTGGTACCTTAGAAGTTACTTCCTAGTTTACCTTCTATTTCTGTCTTTCTTCCAAGGAAGAAACATACACTGTAGTCATTATTAATTTGAAAAGTCTTGAGAAATAGGTTCTTTGATATCATTTTAGATTTACTTTCCTCATTCTCACCATATACTTAATTAGAAAGTGGGAAATGTAAGATTTATACTTTATATCATTTCCAAAATAAATATTTTTTTTTATTTCAGTAACAGTAATGTAAAATCCTGAAATTTTTAAATCACACAATTAGTTTGGGCACCTTAATGATAAAATCAAAAATGTTATGTGCTGAGAATAAAAGTTATTGCATTAGCTAAAATGTCAAGAATGTATATGTAACAAAAAAATTTCCTACACTTTTTGATACCATAGCATGGTATACAAGGGAAACTAGAAGTCCCTCCAAACTAAAGCAGCTAATATTCTGAATAACTAATAAAGTCATTAAAAATTATCCCAGAATTGATGTGAAATTCAGAATCAAAGAAAAAGTGAAACAGGACATTTTGTGAGATAGCTCGTGCCACTGAACTTTTCTGTCAAATCTTGAGTCAAAGAATACATGCCCTGAATCCAAGAATTGTAAGTAAAAGGTAATTCTTAGATACAACCAATGTGGAGAATGTCATAGAAAATTCAAAGGCTCATGCAGTAGTGTAAGGGATGATACACACATAAATCCTGCTGTGAAGGATGGACTACTAAGAGACTGTCCTATCTCAAGGTTGACACTAGAGGAAGAGGAAAAGTTACGTATTTCCACTGAGAATTCATAACTGGGGTTGTCCCATACCTTTGCAGTGAAATTCAAACTTCCCATATTTTCATAGAAACCTCAAAAGGATATTTTACTTTAAAGCAATGCCAGGGTGGTGGAGCTAGTAGAAGCAAACATGCATATCTCTGAAAAATATTTATTTCCAATAATACTTCACCTTCATCTGTTCTTAGATTAATCAGATATTTGCTATAGACCATTATGTCTTTGTTAATTAATTGGTTACAAACTTCACCTTTTATATCAATTATTATACCAGAGCTTTGCTATACAATACGATAGCCACCAGCTACCTGGGTCCTATTAAAATTATATGTCAAAATTAAATAAAGTTAAAAATTGACCCACAAGACACAAATTAAGTGTTCATTGAGGGTATGAAGCACTATTGAACAGTGCAAATACATGCATTTGTATCACCACAAAATGTTACGTTGTGGAGTACCACCACAGACAGTTAGACATGTCTTATAGCCATATTAAGGTCTAACACAAATTGTTTCTCTTTTCACTCATCTGATTATGACAGAGAATTAGGTTATGTTTAACTGCATCCATATTTTCTGTATTTTGCATTACTGTTTTCATACTTTTTAAATTCTGCATATATTTTAACCTCATAGGTCAGTACTCAAACAATTTTATACAGTAAATACTCATTTCCATTTATTTTTTCTCTATTCTTTCTTCTTTCTGGAATGACTTTTCTTCTGCTCCTGGTTTTCTTTAAGGACAGGTCTGTTGATGATGAATAATCTCTTTCTATCTCTCATCGTTATTAGATTATCTCTTCACTGATAGAAACTTTAAATATAAACTTTACAGGAAAATATTATACAGAGAAAGCTGGTGGGACTGCATTAATATAAGGATAATGGACATTAAGGCAATTATTTAGTGAAGATACACTGTATCATAGGACCTGCCATTCCATTACTAAGTAGACAAAACATTTCCTGTAAGCATTATTCATAACAGCACCAATATATAAAAAAATACTAATGTTTATTATGTTATTAAAAAATTTGAGGTTTATTTTTATAATAGAATACTAGAAAATACTGAAAATGGGTCAGCTATAGTTAATACATCAAGTTGTGTGCATTAAAGCATATTTCAATACAATTATGAGGAAAAGAAAAAGAAAAAGGCACATAGTGAGATTCAATTTATATGATGTTTATAGTAATAGACCACCCTACCTTTCAGAATTTGCATCTCAACAGAAGCTGAGAGTGGAGTCCTGTACATTAATTGTGTCCTATAATTGCTGCTTTAGAAATCACATCAAAATAATGAAGCTTCAATTTGTCCTCAACTGTGTTTTTCTTATTACATATATATGTTTGTAGTTATATGTGTGTGTGTATTTAAAAAATAACTAGTAATTATTACCTTTTCAATTTTTCCATAAAATTTTATTTAATACCTTAATAGCATACACTGGAAATTTTATAGCCTTTATTTTTGGAACAGACTCTCAAAATACTGCTTTCAAGCTTTCATTCTCTGCATATGATTGATTCTTATGTCATGTACAGTTATGTATAGTTTCAGTCAAAATTAGACTAATAGCTCAATTGAAGAACTATAGGACGTATATAGTATATGAAACTTGGAATTACATTAATTAGCAGTAAAACCTCAAGATTTAAAAGAACATTTTTATAAGACAGAAAGCACTTTATAATTAAAATTTAAGTACCCTGAGATCCAGAGCCTTGTCTTTCTGATTCACTGTTGTATTTATGGAATGTTAGCCATTTATAGGTGCTTCAGATCTCTCTCTTTCTCACTCTTTCTCTCCCTCTCTCTCTCTCACAAACACACACACACACATACACACACACACACACACACACACACACACACACACACACACACACACACATCATTAATTGAATCGGTAATACATTCAACCAGTTTAAAATTCCAAATACAAAAGGAACACATAGAAAAGTCTTATTTTTTTTTCCTTTCTCCAAATGTCCAATTTTTATTTATTCTCAATATTTCTGTTTTCTTTTCTTTCTTTTTTCTCAATTGATGATATTTCCTGGGAATATTTTCATATCCATAGAAGAGATTGTCCCTATTCTTTTTCACATTTGCATTGTGTAGATATAGCCATTTCTTTCACTAGTCCCTTACAGATAAGCATTTGAGTTATCTCCAATCTTCTTTAATGAGTGTCATTATGCACACATTTTGTATGTATACAAGAAGACCAATAGAATAGAGTCTCAGAAGTAGAATTTTTGGATCAAATTTATTTGTAATCTTAATTGATACAAGATGATAGATTACTTTTTCTGGCATTTATAACATTTTTGCATGACAGAAGCAAGGTATAAGGCTGCCTGTTTTCTAATGATCTCAGTGACAAAGGATGCAGTTAATTTTAGATTTTGGCTCAACTAAATTTATAAAATGCATCTCAAAGCACTTGGAATTTGTGCTTTTATTATAAATGATACTAAAAATTTCTTTTATTTTTAACAATTATAGTTCTTATGTTTGGAATGTTTTCATTTTTGTTATATTGGTTACCTTTATGCCTGTACTTATGTATAATATACTCAATCTTCATTTTCAGACAAATCGTAATGGCTCTCTGATATGAGCAAGAAGAAAAATAACAAATTAGCTTATGGCCTGTGGTTGCCGGGGAGAAGGGTATTCTTGACCCAGGGTGAGTCCCCTATGAAACTGGGGAAACTGAAATAAGTCAAGGGAAAGGGTAGGTTGGGAGAAAGGCTTTTATTCCTTTCAGTCGCTACCCAGTCCAGGCTCCATTTGATTCCTTTGGCCAAGGCTCGTGCTCTACAGCCTCAGCGTGCTCTGCACTTCCCCCACTGGCCCCTTCTGGGGGGAACTCCATGGGGGTCCTCGGTGACTGGCAGATGCCAGACCAATTATGAACCAGCAACAGAGGGGAGGAGAGACTGGCTATTGTCTCCCAACTCCTTTCCCCAGATGGATGGGCAGCTCTGCAGTGGTAAACACCTTTTGATGGGTAAATGAACTAAGGCTAGGTGGGAGATGCTGGAAATTCTGCCATTTACCCCGCAGGCCTCTTCACTAAATTTAGTTAGTAGGAATGCCTTTCCTAACATTTACTATTTCATTTTTAAATATGGTTAAACAACTTCATTTTCCTGAATATGTCAATCTAATTTCTAATATTGTGTTAATTTGTGTTATCTTGAGATGGCAGATTGCTTTTTTAAGTTAAGTTTTACTGCTATTTTTCACACATTTCTTAGAGGATCTTGGTATACAGATTTTGTATTCTTTTTTAAAAATCATTGTATTCTGTTGGAAATGAGGGAGGGGCAAGGATAGCTTTCCAACTTTCTTAACTATTTTTATACAACTTCTCTTAATACAGTAAAATACTGTTTCTTAAAACAGTAACAAAAAAAGCCTCTCAGCAGTTATGATTCCTTTGCTTTTCAGAATCTAGTGAACGAGTGCTTTTTTCCACCAACATAGATATTCCCTGATTTCTACACCTCTCCATATCCGATTGGCTCATCCGTCATGGCTGACTCTGTCATTTACAAAAAACTTAAACTTAAAAACAACAACAACAACAAAGATCCTGATATCTGAGATCTCTCACCTCTGCCTTTATCTGCCTCTCTCACTGCTCACATCTTTCACTAAAGCCTTCACTTAGGGGACTGATACTGGGGAAATGGCAGAAATTTCTACCCAATCACCAAAATCTGCATTTTCCCCTTCTTCCTGAGCACATAGCTATACCAAATTCCCCATGTTCCTTCCCATTCATATGTGCGTGGCTGACTTATTTTTAGCCAGATGAGCATGAGTGGAAGTGGTGGGCAGCACTCCCAGGCATGACACGAAGACCTCAAGGCCGTACTCCCCATCCCTTCCCCCACCAGGAGGATCCAGTGGTAATATGAGGTGAGCTTGTAGAACATGGCGGTGACCCCACCAGCTGGGTCTTAAATGAGTGTATGGCCGTGTTGATATATTTGGCCATTGTGAACAAGACATAAAGTTCTGTTGTGACTGTGCTATGCAAGGGGGTGGAGGGGCATCATTTAATTATACTAGTGAGCCACCTTAACAGATATAGTGAGGTATTTCATTTTACAGCTTTTATTCTAAGTTGCAGAGAGTAAAACAGAGCACAAGAAAATTAAACCTAGAGAATGTCTAAGGAGAGATAAGAGCAGATTTAGTGAGGAAGGAGCAGTGAAGATAGAAAAACAAGGAATTCAATGTAGAAGACATGGGCTGATTGAATGGATAGGGTGGGGAAGGAGAGTGTGTGAAGGGGCCTAAGACGACATCCTAGAGGAGCCAACAGCATGACCTGTGCTCTGTGTGCTACACATGGCATCGATATTTTCTCATAACTTTACACTAAAGAGAGGAATCCACTTAACAGAGTTTCATTTCCATATTCAGTGCTAATGTAGATAGAGAATGCACCCAACTTGCCTGTGGCAAAGAGAAATATTTCTCCTGTTTCTTTTTCTGATACAAATCTTTGTTTTCATGTAATAGACCACTTTGTTCATATCACAATCCTGCCTATAAGGAGGTCATTTTGCAGATGGAGAAAGGGAACATCAGGAAACAAAATTATATGATTCAGGAATTTAAATCACCCAGGAAATACAGGTGTTTCTCTGGGGTTTCATTCAAACAAGCCTATCATTCTGGCTTTTGTAAATGTGTGTATATAATGTAAAAGGTTTGGAAGGGACCACCTTTTTATTTAGAATAAAATAAATACTTCCTTCCTAAAAATTTAACCCATTTAATTCTGTGGTAATGGGTGTGAGAGGTATGACTAAAACAGAATTCAAAGGTAAATAGAAGGAATAATCTTGTAACATATTTATTCTGAAAGAAAGAACTATATTTCACACACAAGGCCAAATACTAGACACAACCTTTTAATTTTTACTGATAGGAATAACTTTTTTTAATTGAAGTATCTTTGATATACAATCTCATGATGATTTCCAAATATACAATACAGTGGTTCAACTTTCACCCATCTTATCAAGTCCTCACCCCCTCCAGTGTGGTCACTCTCTGTCACATAGTAAGATGTCCCTGTGACCAACCTGTATTATGATCGTGAATTATAGTGCCCATTTCCCCTCCCTTCCCACCCTTTCCAACCCCTCCCCTTTGGTAACCACTAGTTCCTTCTCAGTGTCTATGAGTTTACTGCTATTCTGTTCCTTCTGTTTTGCTTTGTTTTTATACTCCACAGATGAATGGAATCATTGGGTATTTGTCTCTACCTGGCTTATTTTGCTGAGTTAAATAGCTTCTAGATCTATACATGTTGTTGTAAATGACAGAACTTCTTTTCTTTTTATGACTGAATAATATTCCAGTGTGTATATGTACCACATCTTTATTCATCCATCAATTGATGGACACTTACATTGCTTCCATATATTGGCTTTTATAAATAGTGCAGTGATAAACATAGGAATGCACAGGTATTTTCAAATCAGGGAACTTCATTTCTTTAAGTAATTTCCAAGGAGTTAAATTCCTGGGTCAAATGGTATTTCTGTTTTTAGTTTTTTAAGGAACCTCCATATTGCTTTCCACAATGGTTGAACCAACTTACATTCCCAACAACAGTGTAGGATCATTCCCCATTCTTTGCATCTTCACCAATATTTGTTGTTTCTTGTCTTTTGGATAGTGGCCATGCTAACTGGTGTAAAGTGATATCACATTGTGGTTTTAATTTGCATTTCCCAGGTTATTATTAGTGAGGTGGAGCATCTTTACATGTGCCTGTTGGCCAACCATATTTCTTCTTTGGACAAATGTCTGTTCATGTCCTCTGCCCATTTTTGATCAGTTTATTTATCTCTTGGGTGTTGAGGCATGTGAGTTCTTTATATTTTGGATGTTAACCCCTTATTGGATAAATCATTTATGAATATATTCTACATACTGTAGGATGACTTTTTGTTCTACTGATGGTGTCCTTTGCTGTACAGAAGCTTTTTAACTTGATGTAGTTCCACTTGTTCATTTTTGCTTTTGTTTCCCTTGCCCAAGGGGCTGTATTCAGGAAAAAGGTGTTTATGCTCATGTTTGTATTCAAGAGATTTTTGCCTGTGTTTTCTTCTAAGAGTTTTATGGTTTCATGACTCACATTTTCATCTTTGATCCATTTCCAGTTTACTTTTGTGTATGGAGTTAGGCAATAATCCAGTTTCATTTTCTTATGTAGTTGTCCAGTTTTCCCAACACTGGAAGAGGCTGCCTTTTCTCCATTGTATATTCATGCATCCTTTATCATTTATTAATTGACCATATATGCATGGGTTTATATCTGAGCTCTCTATTCTGTTCCATTGATCTATGGTTCTGTTCTTGTGCCAGTACCAAATTGTTTTGATTACTATAGCTTTGTGATAGAGTTTGAACCCAGGGAGCATAATCCCCCCAGCTTTATTCCTCTTTCTCAGGATTGCTTTCACCATTTGGGTCTTTTGTGGTTCCATCTGAATTTTAGAACTATTTGTTCTAGTTAATTGAAGAATGCTGTAGCTACTTTGATAGGGATTGCATTGAATCTGTAGATTGTTCTAGTCAGGATGGCCCTTTTGACAATATTAATTCTTTTTATTCATGAGCACAAGATAGATTTCCATTTATTGGTGTCTTCTTTAATTTCTCTCCTGAATGTCTTGTAGTTTTAAAAGTAAATGTTTTTCACCTCCTTAGTTAGGTTTATTCCCAGGTACTTAACTCTTTTTGATGAAATTGTAGTTGTTTTCCTGATTTCTCTTTCTGCTAATTTTTTGTTAGGATAGATATAGGAATGCAACAGATTCCTGTGTATTAATTTTGTATCCTGCAACTTTGCTTAATTCAGTTATTAGTTCTAATAGTTTTGGGATGGATTCTTTAGGGTTTTTTATGTACACTATCATGTCATCTGAAAACAGTGACATTTTAACTTCTTTCTTATAAATCTGGATGCCTTTTATTTCTTTGTGTTGTCTGATTGCCACGGCTGGGACCTCCAGTATTCTGCTGAATAAAAGTGGTGGGAGTGGGCATCTTTATCTTGTTCTTGATCTTAGAAGAAAAGCTTTTTGCTGTTAAGTATGATGTTGGCTGTGGGTTTTTCATATATGGCATTTATTATGTTGAGGTATTTGCCCTCTATACCTATTTTGTTGAGAGTTTTTATCATGAATGGGTACTGAATTTTGCCGAATGCTTTTTCAGATGATCATAAGATTTTTGTTCTTCTTTTGTGTTGATGTGTTGTATCATGTTGATTTATTTTTTGAATATTGTCCCATTCTTACATCCCTAGAATAAATCCCACTTGGCCATAATGGATGATCTTTTGATGTATTTTTAAATTTTGTTTGCTAATATTTTGTTGAGTATTTTTGCATATTGGTCTACAATTTTCTTTTTTTTGTGGTGTCTTCATCTAGTTTTGGTGTTAGAGTGATGCTGACCTCATAGAATGAGTTTAAGAGTATTCCATCTTCAACTTTTTGGAATACTTGAAGGATGTGTATTAGCTCTGTATATGTTTGATAAAATTCAGTGGTGAAACCATCTGGTTCAGGCATTTTGTTCTTAGATAGTTTTTTATTACCAATTCAATTCCATTGCTGGAAATTGGTCTGTTCAGATTTTCTCTTTCTTCCTGGGTCAGTCTTGGATGGTTGTATTTTTCTAGAAAGTTGTACATTTCCTCTAGGTTAGTTATAAAATATAACTTTTGAAACTTAAAACTTTAAAACTTAAAAAGTGAGTAATGTAAGTTTATCTCCACTAGTATCACAATAACCATTATCCTGATCCTTTTTTGAAGCAGTACCTTTGGAGGAATTTTGAATAGTAATTTGTCCCTCACCCATCCCTAAATCCTAAACACATAGGCTACATCCTCAAGGAGCTCTCTTTAATTTGTCTCTTTTGGACCAAGTCCTCATCTTTCCTTTCCTTGTGAAAGACATTCAGTATAATAGCGTGTATTAAGCTTTTTAAAAAAAGATTATTTTGAAACATAATTTACATATCATACATTCAATCTATCCACTTAATGTGTACATCTCTATGGTTTTCATTGTATTCCAGAGATATATAGTCATCACCATAATCTAATTTGAAATATTTATATCACCCCCTAAGGGAGTGATATCAGCCATTAACAATTACTCTGCATTCCTCCTCACTATATTTCCTGGCCCAGCCAACCAATAATCTACTATCTGTCTCCATAGTTTTGCCTACTCTGGATATTTATGACTGACTTCTTTCACTTAGCATAATATTTTTAATGTTCCTCTATGTTGTAGTATGTATCAATACTTAATTCCTTTCAATTACCAAATAATATTCCATTTCATGGGCTCCATTGAGTGGACATTTTATTTATCCATTTATCACTCAATGGATATTTGGATTTCTCTACATTTTGGCTCTTATGCACAATGCTGCATAAATATTGATATACAAGTTTTTATGTGGATATATATTTTCATTTATTTTGTGTATATTCCTAGAAGTAGAATTTCCAAATCATATGGTAACTTGAAAATTTTGAGGAACTATCATATTGCTCTCCAAAGTGGATGCATTGTTTTACAACCTTAGCAGCAATGTCTGAGGGTACCAATTTCTCTACAATCTCATGCAAATTGAGCTCTTATATGCCTGGTTCTATGATAGACTGAGGATATAGCAGTGCATAACACTGATGTTTATCAAACTTGCACCTCATCTTCTATAGTGCTTTAGTCTTCAAGATTCATCAGTTGTAATAAACCACTATAGTGAAGGCTAAAAAAAATTACTGAAGTAAGTTCAAGTAATTTGTAATTTCCCCAAGCAGATATGGTAGGTAGGATTCCTTTGTTCTGACTGCTAACCCAAGGATCTTTCATTCATTTTATTATATATTTTTAGTTGTTTTTCTTATATTTTAATATTTCAGATTCAAATATTCTAACTTTTGATATCTATGTACTTCTGATTCTAAAGAATTATTTCAGGACAAAGGTAAGACAGGTGGGAAGGAAGACTGTTTTTCACATCTCAAAGTATACAAACTGTGCTGACCTCCTTACACACAACTCAGTGAAAGTCATCTTCATTGGCAGCCTAATCATGTTTTATTTATAGCCTCATTGAAATAGTATATAGATGAAATACCTAACATTTTTATACTTTGCTTTCCCTCTCTTTTGCTCTCTCTCTTTTTAAGCTAACAACTCTTCTCATACCAAGTGCTTGTTGAAGGGTTATTAAAACAAGGATTAAGAAAATACTTGGTTTCATATTGTACTTTAGGGAGTGATTACTAGGATCTCTTGGGGAAAATGCTCCAATTTTTATTTGGAGAAATCACTTTACAAAATAGATCAACATTGCTGTATCCTCGTAGTTTATTTCTTCCCCAGATGGTAGTTTGCTTTTGGTACACCAGTTGTTCCTAAACTGTGAATCAACTAGGGAGATTTTTAAAATGTCTTTACTGGATACCATCCCCAGAGACATTCAGCAAATAATTGGACTTGGGGGTTCTTCGGAATGGAAATTTAGAAAATCTCCCTAGGTGATTTGAAATTGAGTAGAGGTATGAGAATTACTGGTATAAAATTCTTTATATGGAAATTAGGTAACAAATATTTCTAGTAAATATCTTTATGATGATGTCAGTGATTAATGTAAATAGCTTTAAAATAACTTTTTATTACAAAACTCATTCCAATAGTAAAAAGTTAAATGATTATAATTTCATAATTGTTTCTATTTTAAACAATGGTTTATATTATAAAACCCATATTTAGTACAAGGGTGAGTTTTGTGTTTCATTATTTGCTTTCTATAATTATATTGCTTAATATTATTATGGTCATTTGAACTCTTTGAAATCTACTTGATATCAGAGAGTCCTTTACTTTGATTTTTTTATAGTGTTTTGACTAGTGAGTTATCAAAAATCATGTCAAGTCTTCATCACACAAATAACTCAGTACTTTTGAAGTCCTAACAGTGTATTAGAACATTTGCTAATAAAAATGGTTTTCTGTTTAAAGGGAAATTTGAAGGAAAATTATGAAATCATTTAATGACTTAATGAAAGAAGTAGATGGGAGCATAACTGTTATAATTTTAATATTGCTAAAATGCACCTAATCCTATAATTGATTGTTAATGTGTGTTCAAACCTAAAGCAACATCAGTAAAATTAACCTCCATGTATTAAACAAAATATAAAAATGAAGAACATTGTATTCTTAGGAATGTCTTGTATAGTACTTGTCATAAGTAAGAGTTCAGTAAGTTTGCTATTATAATTAGCTCTCAGTCTATACCTACTATTCTTTCATCTGAAAATTTCTTTACTCTAACTTGTCCAAATCAAACTCCTCAAGGAAATTAAATCCATATATTATAGAAGACTTTAGTTTTATGAATCTCACAGAACTTAGTTCAGTGTATAGTTATTTAATTCTTTGAAACTGGAAATTAGTGTTTTGGTAGGTGTAGTTCAATGATGATACAAGGATTGAACTGGAACTGATCATTGTAGTATGACCTTGTTCAAAGGACAGGAATTGTGTATGTACATCTGGGAAATGGTATGTACTCTTTCTACATCATGGCATCAAAGGTAGAATAAAATGAGAAAATAACATATCATCATGTTTAAGGAAAGGATAATGCTCTACATAATCAAGCATTTTGATCATGCTGAGCAGACTGGTATACAGATATTCTTCAAATACAGTTATAACACTTTTAAAATACTAAGCAAAATAGCTCTACTGGACAGTGCTTAGGGACAGAATTCTGTTCTAGGCCATTTTACGACCCAGTCTCTCAGGGCTCAGCCTGATAGGAAAGATCATTTTTCAAGTGCATATTTAAGGCAAATCAAATCTTCTTGGCAAAAAAAAAGAAATTTTGCAAAGCATACCTTTTGGTGAACAACTTTTTATCTACAGCATGTATCATAACCCTGAAAAAAGTTTCTTCACATTAGAAAAAGGCCAACAGGTAAGAAAATATAATCAAATCAAGGGAACTTCAACTATTAGCTTTCAGGAAAAAAAATAACATCATAGGAAGAAATTAAGCTATATTAGTTTCAAAGCAAAGCTAAATCCCATTGAACTTTATTTTTTATTATTAATTATAAAGGCCAAATCCATTATTAGGTAATGCAAATATCATTAAAACTATATACAGAAACTCATTATTTCTGCCTTTAAATATGACTGTGTTCATATGGCCTTTTCTTTAAGCTTTTTCATTTTTCTTTTCCAAATCACAATATAGTTAAGTTTTATTTCTTTCACATTTTAGAGTGACTTAAATCCATAACTTATTATCATAATGAAGTCTTTAATTTTGAAACAATTTAATTTTGAATAAACTAAACCTACCAGTCTTCTAATTCAGACAAGGGACACATATTCAACCTCATTTCCATTATCTTTTTCCAGAGCAAGTTCTTACTACAAGGCTTAACTTCAGTTACCACTGTCTTTGATTGCTCAGAGTAACTCTACCTGGCCAACTTGAGGCCAGGCTTTAATAGCAGTTTCTGTAAGGGGTATTTATACTGTAATATACTCCTTGTATAAATTTGAGAGCTGTGTTGAGATGGCTTTACAAATAGTTAAAACTCAAAGCAAAGAGAAATTTTTAGCCAAAAACATAATTGTGGACTGAAATATAATGCTAGACTATCAAGTTAGATATTGCAACCTATTTTCAATTAACCATAGCATTGAGAAGTAGATCCCAAGACTAGTTGATGTACAAAGGCATTTCCTCCATCTTCATTTTACTCAATAATAATAAAAATAAAACATTTCTCTGGGTTACATGCAGCAAAAGACCTCTTACTCTATCTGGGCCAGTAGCTAATTGAATTGTCAAATAGTAACTAAGTAAAGGGATCATTAAAAGATTGATATGTATGTCCCTAAAATATTTTTACTTTGAAATATATTGAAATTGAATGAAATTAGTGTTAACTGAGAAAATAGGCATGAATACCTTAAATATTTTAACTTGAAGCATTTAATGAGTAGAATCCGTCTTAACTGATTTCAAATTTACTCACCAGGGTTCTAAGTCCTTCCTCTAAAACATGATGATACACACAGAATGCTGAATACTCCTGGCTGAATAAGATACTTTTGAATATGCTCCAGTGCTTCTGTTATCACTGGAGATGTTAATTACTTAACAACAGTCATCTGTGTTTGGTTTATATCTATTTTTGAGTACTGAACTTAATATTATAATTAGGTGCTAAAACTAACTCAGGCCTGCCATGTTGCAAGACTCCCTGAAGATATTCACACTGTAATGAAGTCCTGAATATTGATAAAGTATGGGAAAAGTTGAGATAATATACTTTGAAAACACTTGATAAAGTTATATTCTTAAATATTGCCAAATTATGTTCAGATGAAACAATTGCAGAAGTTCAGAAATTATTTAGAAGGTAGTATTCTCTTTCCACTTGAAAGAAACTTAAATTCTAGTCAATTATGAATGTGAAAGTTCTAATAGAATTAACTCCTAACTGGTAAGGAGAAATATATTCCCACTATTTCTTCAAAAAACAAATGGCAAGTGGAATTATTTTATAGTTAAAGTTTCATGATTTCTCTAACTGACTTAAAAGTTTCAAAAAAGGTGTGTATGATTGTGTGAGAGAGAGAGAGAGATTATATGATGGAGCAATTGGGACAAAATGTAAAACAGTGTATTCTTGCTATGAATTCTAGCTCTATCTAGACATTTATTCTCAGTGCATTACTAATAGCTATGTATTCTGCAGATCCAAGATTACAGGTTAGTTTTCATGGTACCTGATCCAGGTGAGTACCCCGTTAGATATTCTCAAATACACTATATTTCACCTATGTGATTTTCAGAATCATAATTATAAATTGATGTTTATACAACTGTTTGTCTATTATCTTTCCCTCCACTGGATGGTAAGGTCTAGGAAAGGAGAGTCCATAACTTTTAATAAAAATCTATCCTTAATACACAATACATTGTCAATACATGACAAACCCTTAATAAATTGGGTTAAATAAATTAATGAAGATAATCAAGAGCTCTTTCTCATTCTTTGTAAAATGTCAAACTAAGGAATTTCTTAGGATAAGGGATGAAATGTTTTCCTCATCCCTTTGTATTCCTCAGTCTCAAAATATATGTATATATGTACCCTGCTTCTCTCAATTAAACATTCAAAACATATTGCTAACAAAAGGCAAACAGATGGCGCACCCATTCTTTTGGTGTACATCATGAAGGAAGAGACATGATCAAAAAAGTATATCTTCTCTCTGGGCTAGTTTACTAGATGACAATGCTAGATTTGAGGATGTTCTTAGCAAACGATGGGGAGCATGGATCTAGGTTGCTTAGGAGAAAGAATGGAGAATACTGAGAAGAAAAAACAGAAGGCAAAATATAATATCCTATTATGATATAGGACAGAGGTTTAAAAATGCGGGACTGTATAACATATTTTGGCTGTTTGGCTATTAAAAATAATTAGATTTGTTGTCAACATTTTATGATCAAGAGGGTTAACATAGAAATCATAATCTGTGTCTTTTCTGGAAAAACTAATCTAAAATATTAAATTTATATTTGCTCTTGACAACAATTAGAAGATCTAAGGACCTGACACTCACTTGTTTTAGGGTATATCTGCAGTTTTCCAGATTCCCCACTCTGCTGATTTCACTCATTTATTTTACTTGTCTAGCCCCTGTGGACATTTGAGTTTGTAAATTCTGCTATATAGGAATTTTAAAGAGTCATGAAATAGGAATATTTTGTGAGGTTAAAATTAGTTTGATCAACAGTATTTCACTGTGATAGAAAAAAATAGAGTTTGGAATTTTTACTCTACATATATTCTGCATTTTTAAGCTTCAATCTATATTTTCTAATCAATGATACATGTAATCAGAAATAGCTCCATTACTTCATTTCATTTTTTAGAACTGTATATAGGCTTTAAATCTGCCTTCAACTTGAAACTTATATAAATTCAGATATTTAACCCTGGTATAGTATTCTAGGATTTACAATGTTCACATTTATTTACCCTGCTAAAAATGTACTATTGATAATAGAGTATTACTACAGTTCACTTTGTGTTGTTGGGGCACCTAGGGGAGTTCATATCACCTTGAGAAAAAGTGCAATTAAAATTTGATTGCTGATTGTATTATTCAACAAACCATTGTCTCTTTGGGATGCAGAATTCTGGAACCACATCAGAAACAAAGATGTCTGTAGGAAATGGAAATTTGAACATTTAAGTAACATAATCTTTGGTTTCAGTTAAAGTTAATTAATAATCCCTTATACTTTGATCAAAGTTCGTATTTTAAAAAATGTTTTCAGGTTTATGATAAAACTAATTTGGATGTCTTAGAAAAATAATATTATCATCAATATAAAGGTGTAGAAAGAAGCTCAGGAGAGTTAAGACGTATGTCCCAGGAGGCATAATTTACATCTATGGAGCCAAGAGTAGAATCCAGTTATGTCTAATCCTTTTTACAGCTACAAAGGATTGTCTGTCAATTTTACAGAATCAAGCTTTAAAATATCCCCTAATAATTATATAAGCCACAAATAAGAATATTATAAATTTAACAAAACAGGGCACTTAAAAAATGAAGAAAATACTAGTAGGGAAAAAATAGATATACTGTATATATTGGGATGTTTTGATTATTGTAAGTGAATAATGAACTTGGTTCTGAGATTCCTAACAACCAAGATAAAGAGAAAAAATTATAGGTTATATATTTTTATTTTCAGGTAGAGGAAACTATATAACATCACGCATAGAGACAATAACTTTTCTGTAAATTGAACACTAAGTGGGATTAATGTATGATGGTCTATATACCCTATAATTAATTTTCTATAAGGCATAATTTTACACAAAACATAGGTTATTCATTTTTAAACATTTTTTCTTCAACATGTTGAACTAGTATAATATTTCTATTCCTTAAATGCTATTAAAAATGTTACCCTATTTTTTTAGCATCAAATTAAATTATACCACAGCTACTAATAATAGTGTTCACATTTATGGAATATTTGCTGTGTACTACACTACTTTAAGTCCTTTATATGTACTAAATCATTTAATTCTCACTACAATGTGAAATAGGCACTATATTTTACATTATATTTTATTTATTTATTTTTTTTATTGAAGGTAGTTGACAACAGCATTGCATTACATTAGTTTCAGGTGTACAACACAGCGACTCAACATTTATATACATGTTATTTCTAGGTACCAGGTATCACCATACCAAGTTGTTACAATATTTTGACTATACTCCTTATGCTATACATTACATTCCGGTTACTTATTTATTTTACAATTGGAAGTGTGTTTATATATATATATATTGTGAGGGCATCTCTCATATTTATTGATCAAATAGTTGTTAACCACAACAAATCTCTGTATAGGGGGGTCAATACTCAATGCACAATCATTAATCCACCCCAAGCCCAATTTTCGTCAGTCTCCAATCTTCTGATGCATAACGAACAAATTCTTACATGGAGTACAAATTCTTACATAGTGAATAAGTTACATGGTGAACAGTGCAAGGGCAGTCATCACAGAAGCTTTCGGTTTTGTTAATGCATTATGAACTATACACAGTCAGTTCAAATATGAATATTCATTTGATTTTTAAACCTGATTTATATGTGGATACCACATTTCTCTATTATTATTATTTTTAATAAAATGCTGAAGTGGTAGGTAGATACGAGATAAAGGTAGAAAACAGAGTTTAGTGTTGTAAGAGAGCAAATGTAGATGATCAGGTGTGTGCCTGTAGACTGTGTTAATCCGCGCTAGACGAGGGCAATAAACATCCATGTATGCAGAAGATTTCTCTCAGAACATGAGGGGGGAGGTTCTAAGCCTCACCTCTGCTGCTCCCCATTTTCTCACCAGATGGCCCCCTGCGACTGTGCCTGTCTTAGGTTGTTCCTCCCTTGAGGAATCTTACCCGTCTCTGGCTAACCAGTCATCTTCCGGGGCCATACAGGGAAATGTGAAGTTGGTAAGTGAGAGAGAAGCCTTATCGTTTGAAAAGGTTAGCTTTTTACTTCTTTGCATATTTATGCCCTGTGGCTTCTATGCCCAGCATTTGTCTTGAGGTGTCTTTACCACTTGGAAGAATTATGATACTCGGTAAATTCGACATGTGGCATGAGTTCTATTTAAAGGTTGTGATTAGGTAGGAAGAAGAAAAGCTACAGAAGTAGCAGGCAGAAGAAAACCTGGGAAGATTGATTATTTCTTTGACATATCTTCTTGTAGGGTAACTTCAGCATGGATAGGTTTTAAACGACTAATTAAATTGTGCACACACATTAACATTATAGGAATATAGTTACCTAACCAAAGCATACCTGTAATTACCAGCCATCTCCAGTGAAACCAAGAAAACCAGTTAGGCACCTTAGGCATTTGTGAAAACTTATCTATGATATGGTGGATATTGTCCGACTGAACTTAAACAGTCTGAGAGAATTCAGATAAACTAGAACACCCCATTCCTGGGGACTGTTCATATCCCATATGTTCTTTTAACGATAAATAGTCTGTGGTTGTAAGATTTTGGAGTGCTACAATTTGCACTTCTCCTAATTCTTGGTTGAGTTCCAACAGTATAGATCCAGTCCAATTTTTGTTTTACTGCATGCACAGGCCAGCTTTGATATCTCCTTCATCTTTCCCATGGCAAGTCCAGGAACTGGTGGGATGAATGCATCTACAGCTGTGACAGTGCGTGGATCTTTGTTGGGGTTTTTTTTCTTTTTTCTTTTTTTTCTGATCATCTTCTGTCATGAGTCTTCCCGAGAGTGCTGATGTGGAAGTTCTTTTTCATATCGTATCTTAGTTCATTTTCGGGGTAGCCAAATTAAGCTTTGATCCTCTGTATAAACACAAACAGACCCTTTGCCTACACTTTTATATGTCCTTTATATCATTGTGCAGAACTCATTAGAGGTCACCACATAGGAACTGCATTTTTTTTTTTTAATCATTAATCTACACTTACATGACGAATACTTTGTTTACTAGGCTCTCCCCTATACCAGGTCCCCCCTATATACTCCTTTACAGTCACTGTCCATCAGCATAGCAACCTATTGTAGAATCACTACTTGTCTTCTCTGTGTTGTACAGCCCTCCCCTTTCTCCCACCCCGCTATGGATGCTAATCTTAATACCCCCCTACTTCTCCCCCCCTTATCCCTCCCTACCCACCCATCCTCCCCAGTCCCTTTCCCTTTGGTACCTGTTAGTCCATTCTTGAGTTCTGTGATTCTGTTGCTGTTTTGTTCCTTCAGTTTTTCCTTTGTTCTTATATTCCACAGATGAGTGAAATCATTTGGTATTTCTCTTTCTCTGCTTGGCTTGTTTCACTGAGCAAAATACCCTCCAGCTCCATCCATGTTGCTGCAAATGGTTGGATTTGACCTTTTCTTATGGCTGAGTAGTATTCCATTGTGTATATGTACCACTTCTTCTTTAGCCATTCATCTATAGATGGACATTTAGGTTGCTTCCAATTCTTGGCTATTGTAAATAGTGCTGCGATAAACATAGGGGTACATTGGTCTTTCTCATACTTGATTGCTGCATTCTTAGGGTAAATTCCTAGGAGTGCAATTCCTGGGTCAAATGGTATGTCTGTTTTGAGCATTTTGATGTACCACCATACTGCTTTCCACAATGGTTGAACAAGTTTACATTCCCACCAGCAGTGTAGGAGGGTTCCCCTTTCTCCACAGCCTCGCCAACATTTGTTGTTGTTTGTCTTTTGGATGGCAGCCATCCTTACTGGTGTGAGGTGATACCTCATTGTAGTTTTAATTTGCATTTCTCTGATAATTAGCGATGTGGAGCATCTTTTCATGTGTCTGTTGGCCATCTGTATTTCTTTTTTGGAGAACCGTCTGTTCAGTTTCTTTGCCCATTTTTTAATTGGGTTATTTGTTTTTTGTTTGTTGAGGCGTGTGAGCTCTTTATATATTCTGGACGTCAAGCCTTTATCGGATGTGTCATTTTCAAAGATATTCTCCCATACTGTAGGGTTCCTTTTTGTTCTATTGATGGTGTCTTTTGCTGTACAGAAGCTTTTCAGCTTAATATAGTCCCACTTGTTCATTTTTGTTGTTGTTTTCCTTGCCTGGGGAGATATGTTCAAGAAGAGGTCACTCATGTTTATGTCTAAGAGGTTTGTGCCTATGTTTTCTTCCAAGAGTTTAATGGTTTCATGACTTACATTCAGGTCTTTGATCCATTTTGAGTTTACTTTTGTATATGGGGTTAGACGATGGTCCAGTTTCTTTCTCCTACATGTAGCTGTCCAGTTTTGCCAGCACCACCTGTTGAAGAGACTGTCATTTCCCCATTGTATGTCCATGGCTCCTTTATCAAATATTAATTGACCATATATGTCTGGGTTAATGTCTGGATTCTCTAGTCTGTTCCATTGGTCTGTGGCTCTGCTCTTGTGCCAGTAACAAATTGTCTTGATTACTATCACTTTATAGTAGAGCTTGAAGTTGGGGAGTGAGATCCCCCCTACTTTATTCTTCTTTCTCAGGATTGCTTTGGCTATTCTGGGTCTTTGGTGTTTCCATATGAATTTTTGAATTATTTGTTCCAGTTCATTGAAGAATGTTGCTGGTAGTTTCATAGGGATTGCATCAAATCTGTATATTGCTTTGGGCAGGATGGCCATTTTGACGATATTAATTCTTCCTAGCCATGAGCATGGGATGCGTTTCCATCTGTTAGTGTCCCCTTTAATTTCTTTTAAGAGTGACTTGTAGTTTTCAGAATATAAGTCTTTCACTTCTTTGGTTAGGTTTATTCCTAGGTATTTTATTTTTTTTGATGCAATTGTGAATGGAGTTGTTTTCCTGATTTCTCTTTCTGTTGGTTCATTGTTGGTATATAGGAAAGCCACAGATTTCTGTGTGTTGATTTTGTATCCTGCAACTTTGCTGTATTCCGATATCAGTTCTAGTAGTTCTGGGGTGGAGTCTTTAGGGTTTTTTATGTACAGTATCATGTCATCTGCAAATAGTGACAGTTTGACTTCTTCTTTGCCAATCTGGATTCCTTGTATTTTTTTTTTTGTCTGATTGCCGTAGCTAGGACCTCCAGTACTATGTTAAATAACAGTGGGGAGAGTGGGCATCCCTGTCTAGTTCCCGATCTCAGCGGAAATGCTTTCAGCTTCTCGCTATTCAATATAATGTTGGCTGTGGGTTTTTCATAGATGGCCTTTATTATGTTGAGGTACTTGCCCTCTATTCCGATTTTGCTGAGAGTTTTTATCATGAATGGATGTTGAACTTTGTCAAATGCTTTATTAGCATCTATGGAGATGATCATGTGGTTTTTGTCTTTCTTTTTGTTGATGTGGTGGATGATATTGATGGACTTTCGAATGTTGTGCCATCCTTGCATCCCTGGGATGAATCCCACTTGGTCATGGTGTATGATCCTTTTGATGTATTTTTGAATTTGGTTTGCTAAAATTTTGTTGAGTATTTTTGCGTCTACGTTCATCAGGGATATTGGTCTGTAGTTTTCTTTTTTGGTGGGGTCTTTGCCTGGTTTTGGTATTAGGGTGATGTTAGCTTCATAGAATGAGTTTGGGAGTATTCTCTCCTCCTCTATTTTTGGGAAAACTCTAAGGAGAATGGGTATTATGTCTTCCCTGTATGTCTGATAAAATTCCGAGATAAATCCATCTGGCCCGGGGGTTTGTTCTTTGGTAGTTTTTTGATTACCGCTTCAATTTCGTTGCTGGTAATTGGTCTGTTTAGATTTTCTGTTTCTTTTTGTGTCAGTCTTGGAAGGTTGTATTTTTCTAGGAAGTTGTCCATTTCTCCTAGGTTTCCCAGCTTGTTAGCATATAGGTTTTCATAGTAGTCTCTAATAATTCTTTGTATTTCTGCGGGATCTGTTGTGATTTTTCCTTTCTCATTTCTGATACTGTTGATTTGTGTTGACTCTCTTTTCCTCTTAATAAGTCTGGCTAGAGGCTTATCTATTTTGTTTATTTTCTCGAAGAACCAGCTCTTGGTTTCATTGATTTTTGCTATTGTTTTATTCTTCTCAATTTTGTTTATTTCTTCTCTGATCTTTATTATGTCCCTCCTTCTGCTGACCTTAGGCCTCATTTGTTCTTCTTTTTCCAATTTTGATAGTTGTGACATTAGACCGTTCATTTGGGATTGCTCTTCCTTTTTTAAATATGCTTGGAGTGCTATATACTTTCCTCTTAAGACTGCTTTTGCTGCGTCCCACAGAAGTTGGGGCTTAGTGTTGTTGTTGTCATTTGTTTCCATATATTGCTGGATCTCCATTTTGATTTGGTCATTGATCCATTGATTATTTAGGAGCGTGTTGTTTAGCCTCCATGTGTTTGTGAGCCTTTTTGCTTTCTTTGAACAGTTTATTTCTAGTTTAATGCCTTTGTGGTCTGAAAAGTTGGTTGGTAGGATTTCAATCTTTTGGAATTTACTGAGGCTCTTTTTGTGTCCTAGTATGTGGTCTATTCTGGAGAATGTTCCATGTGCACTTGAGAAGAACGTGTATCCTGTTGCTTTTGGATGTAGAGTTCTGTAGATGTCTATTAGGTCCATCTGTTCTAGTGTGTTGTTCAGTGCCTCTGTGTCCTTACTTATTTTCTGTCTGGTGGATCTGTCCTTTGGAGTGAGTGGTGTGTTGAAGTCTCCTAGAATGAATGCATTGCATTCTATTTCCTCCTTTAATTCTGTTAATATTTGTTTCAGGTATGTTGGTGCTCCTGTATTGGGTGCATATATATTTATAATGGTTATATCCTCTTGATGGACTGAGCCCTTTATCATTATGTAATGTCCTTCTTTGTCTTTTGTTACTTTCTTTATTTTGAAGTCTGTTTTGTCTGATACCAGAATTGCAACACCTGCTTTCTTCTCTCTGTTGTTTGCTTGAAATATCTTTTTCCATCTCTTGACTTTAAGTCTGTGCGCGTCTTTGGGTTTGAGGTGAGTCTCTTGTAAGCAGCATATGGATGGATCTTGCTTTTTTATCCATTCTATTACTCTGTGTCTTTTGATTGGTGCATTCTGTCCATTTACATTTAGGGTGATTATTGAAAGGTATGAATTTATTGCCATTGCAGGCTTTAAGTTTGTGGTTACCAAAGGTTTAGGGTTAGCTTCTTTACTGTCTTACTGTCTAACTTAACTCGCTTGTTGAGCTATTATAAACACAATCTGATGATTCTTTATTTCTCTCCCTTCTTATTCCTCCTCCTCCCTTCTTCATATGTTGGGTGTTTTGTTGTGTGCTCTTTTTAGGAGTGCTCCCATCTAGAGCAGTCCCTGTAGGATGCCCTGTAGAGGTGGTTTGTGGGAGGCAAATTCCCTCAACTTTTGCTTGTCTGGGAATTGTTTAATCCCTCCTTCATATTTAAATGATATTCGTGCTGGATACAGTAGTTTGGTTCGAGGCCCTTCTGTTTCATTGCATTAAGTATATCATGCCATTCTCTTCTGGCCTGTAGGGTTTCTGTTGAGAAGTCTGATGATAGCCTGATGGGTTTTCCTTTGTAGGTAACCTTTTTTTTCTCTCTGGCTGCTTGTAATACTTTGTCCTTGTCTTTGATCTTTGCCATTTTAATTATTATGTGTCTTGGTGTTGCCCTCCTTGGATCCCTTGTCATGGGAGTTCTGTGTACCTCTGTGGTCTGAGAGGCCATTTCTTCCCCTAGTTTGGGGAAATTTTCAGCAATTATTTCTTCAAAGACATTTTCTATCCCCTTTTCTCTCTCTACTTCTTCTGGAATACCTATGATTCTTTTATTATTCCTTTTAGACTGATCACTCAGCTCTCTTAAAATTCTTTCATTCCTGGAGATCCTTTTATCTCTCTCTGCATCAGCTTCTCTGCGTTCCTGTTCTCTGTTTTCTAGTCCATTAATGGTCTCTTGCATCTCGTCCATTCTGTTTTGAAGTCCTTCCAGAGCTTGTTTTATTTCTGAATTCTCCTTCCTTAGTTCTTGCATATTTCTCTGCAAGTCCATCAGCATGGTTATGACTTTTGTTTTGAATTCTTTTTCAGGAAGACTGGCTAAATCTATCTCCCCAGATTCCTTCTCAGGGGAAGATGTAGCAGATGCTGAAGCTGTCTGGGTTAGTCTTGTCTGGATCATATTTTTTTGCCTTTTCATGTTGACAGGTGCTATTGACTGTCAGCTGGGAGGGCCAAAATTTTCACTTGCTACTGGCCTTTCTTTACTGGGACAACTGCGACCCCTAGTGGCTTGTGTTGGGTAATTGCGTGTAGACTGGGTCTTTGTGTCTTGCCTGGCCGGAAGGGAGAAATTTCCCTTTCTGTGGGCGGAATTTGTCTCAGGCTGCTTCTCTGCTTTCGCAGCGCCCGGTGGGGTAATGGATGGGGGGGCTGCTTGACTGTTTGCCTCCGTGATGGGTCTCAGAGCTGTTGCCCAGGGGGTTAGTGCACCCGGTTTTCCCTGTAATTTCCAGCTGCTGTACTGTGACCTGGGTTGTTTCCGTCAAGCTGTTAAGTCCCTGTCCCTTTAAGACTTTCAAAAAGCCCCCGCTTTTCTTTGTCACAGGGGCATCAGCTTCAGCACCCGCTCAGAGGTCTTACTCCCTGTTCCCCCAGTATCCAGGGCCCCCTGGGCATGTACTGTGTCTGCGCTCTGGCCCAGATGGCTGGGGCTGGGTGTTCGGCAGTCCTAGGCTCCGTCTCCCTCCCGCTCTGCCTATTGTTCTCCCGCCGGGAGCTGGGGGGAAGGACGCTCGGGTCCCGTGGGGCCGGGGCTTGTATCTTACCCCTTTCACCAGTCGCTGGGTTCTCGCTGGTGTAGCTGCAGTCTGGCCACTGTCCTGCGTCTTCTGGTCTCTCTTATAGGGCTAGTTGTGTTTGTTGTATTTTCAAAAGTATATATGTTTTTGGGAGGAGATTCCCACTGTCCTACTCACGCCGCCATGTTGGCTCCGCCTCTCTATTTTACATTTTAGAGAAAAGTAAAATATAATGTTAAATAAAGTTCCCAAGGTCACAGATCTAGTGTGTTAGTTAGTTGGTTGTGTGTAATACAGTGCTACAAACAACTCAGACATATCAATGGTTTCGAGAAACAATGATGCATGCTCCTGGCTTTGCAGGCTGGCCGCAACTGATCAGATCTGAACTGGCCAGCTAGAAGCTTTGAATTTGGTTTAGATCTGTTCCACGGTGTTTCTCATTTTAGGACCCAGGCAGAGGAAGCACTACTTGGAGCATGCTATTTTCATGGTGGAGGAGGGTGAGTACTCGCCAGAGTGATGGTGCTAATCTGTCACGTCTCTAAAAGTCTCAGCTCATAGCTGACACCTGCATTCCATGTGCAAAATGAGCTACCTTACCACACTCAGTGTCAGGGGGGCAAGTGAGTATGCAGTTCTACAGCCAGAACATGATAAGATTGGAGAGGAAAAAGTGAATTTTGAACAATATAGCAAAGCGAAAGCAAGAATATAAATCCTGGAAACGTTATTTCAGAGCTAATGTAATTTTGACTGTGTTCTTCTGTTTTTCTATTGCATTATATTACTATTAATAGATTTATATTGAATAGATCCCTATATTTGAGTGAAAAACTAAATAATATTTTATATTCCACTTTTAATATATTGCTGTTTTCTATACTAATATTTCCATACTTCCATATTTATATTTGTAAATGACACTGACCTATAGTTTGTTTTTTATTAGTTTTATTTTGGTATCATTACTCTACAATTACATGAAGGACATTATGTTTACTAGGCTCCCCCCTTCACCAAGTCCCCCGCACATACCTGTTCACAGTCACTGTCCATCAACATAGTAAGATGCTGTAAAATCACTACTTGTCTTCTCTGAGTTGCACAGCCCTCCCTGTGCCCCCCCACACTATACATGTTAATCATAATGCCCCCTTTCTTTTTTCCTGCCCTTATCCCTCCCTTCCCATCCATCCTCCCCAGTCCCTTTTCCTTTGGTAACTGTTAGTCCATTCTGTGCTTCTGCTGCTGCTTTGTTCCTTCAGTTTTCTTTTGTTCTTATACTCCACATATGAGTGAAATCATTTGGTACTTGTATTTCTCTGCCTGGCTTATTTCACTGAGCATAATACCCTCTAGCTCCATCCATGTTGTTGCGAATGGTAGGATCTGTTTTTTTCTTATGGCTGAGTAATATTCCATTGTGTATATGTACCACATCTTCTTTATCCATTCATCTACTGATGGACATTTAGATTGCTTCCATATCTTGGCTATTGTAAATAGTGCAGTGATAAACATAGGTGTGCATCTGTCTTTTTCAAACTGGAGTGCTGTATTCTTGGGGTAAATTCCTAGAAGTGGAATTCCTGGGTCAAATGGTATTTCTATTTTGAGCATTTTGAGGAACCTCCATACTGCTTGTCACAATGGTTGAACTAATTTACATTCCCACCAGCAGTGTAGGAGGGTTCCCCTTTCTTCACAACCTCGCCAACATTTGTTGTTGTTTGTCTTTTGGATGGTAGCCATCCTTACTGGTCTGAGATGATATCTCATTGTGGTTTTAATTTGTATTTCTCCGATGACAAGCGATGTGGAGCATCTTTTCATGTGTCTGTTGACCATCTGAATTTCTTCTTTAGTGAACTGTCTATTCAGCTCCTCTGCCCATTTTTTAATTGGATTATTCGCTTTTTGTTTGTTGAGGTGTGTGAGCTCTTTATATATTTTGGATGTCAAGCCTTTATCGGATCTGTCATTTACGAATATATTCTCCCATACTGTAGGGTACCTTTTTGTTCTATTGATGGTGTCCTTTGCTGTACAGAACCTTTTCAGCTTGATATAGTCCCTTTTGTTCATTTTTGCTTTTGTTTTCCTTGCCCGGGGAGATATGCTCAAGAAGAGGTAATTCATGTTTATGACTAAGACATTTTTGCCTATTTTTTTTCTAAGAGTTTTATGGTTTCATGACTTACATTCAAGTTTTTGATCCATTTCGAATTTACTTTTGTGTATGGGGTTAGACAGTGGTCCAGTTTCATTCTCTTACATGTAGCTGTCCAGTTTTGCCAACACTCGCTGTTGAAGAGGCTGTCATTTCCCCATTGTATGTCCATGGCCCCTTTATCGAATATTAGTTGACCATATATGTTTGGGTTAATGTTTGGAGTCTCTATTCTGTTCCATTGGTCTGTGGCTCTGTTCTTGTGCCAGTACCAAATTGTCTTGATTACCGTGGCTTTGTAATAGAGCTTGAAGTTGGGGAGCGAGATACCCCCCACTTTATTCTTCCTTCTCAGGATTGCTTTAACTATTTGAGGTCTTTGGTGTTTCCATATGAATTTTTGAACTATTTGTTCCAGTTCATTGAAGAATGCTGTTGGTAGTTTAATAGGGATTGCATCGAATCTGTATATTGCTTTGGGCAGGATGGCCATTTTGACGATATTAATTCTTCCTAGCCAAGAGCATGGGATGAGGTTCCATTTGTTAGTGACCTCTTTAATTTCTCTTAAGAGTGTCTTATAGTTTTCAGGGTATAGGTCTTTCACTTCCTTGGTAAGGTTTATTCCTAGGTATTTTATTCTTTTTGATGCAATTGTGAATGGAATTGTCTTCCTGATTTCTCTTTCTATTAGTTTATTGCTAGTGTATAGGAAAACCACAGTTTTCTGTGTGTTAATTTTGTATCCTGCAACTTTGCTGAATTCCGATATCAGTTCTAGTAGTTTTGGAGTGGAGTCTTTAGGGTTTTTCATGTACAATATCATGTCATCTGCAAATAGTGACAGTTTAACTTCTTCTCTACCAATCTGGATTCCTTGTATTTCTTTGTTTTGTCTGATTGCCGTGGCTAGGACCTCTAGTACAATGTTAAATAACAGTGGGGAGAGTGGGCATCCCTGTCTAGTTCCCGATCTCAGAGGAAAAGCTTTCAGCTTCTCGCTGTTCAGTATGATGTTAGCTGTGGGTTTATGATATATGGCCTTTATTATGTTGAGGTACTTGCCCTCTATACCCATTTTGTTGAAAGTTTTTATTATGAATGGATGTTGAATTTTGTCAAATGCTTTTTCAGCATCTATGGAGATGATCATGTGGTTTTTGTCCTTCATTTTGTTGATGTGGTGGATGATGTTGATGGATTTTTGAATGTTGTACCATCCTTGCATCCCTGGGATGAATCCCACTTGGTCATGGTGTATGATCCTTTTGATGTATTTTTGAATTCGGTTTGCTAATATTTTATTGAGTATTTTTGCATCTACATTCATCAGGGATATTGGTCTGTAGTTTTCTTTCTTGGTGGGGTCTTTGCCTGGTTTTGGTATTAGGGTGATGTTGGCTTCATAGAATGAGTTTGGGAATATTCCCTCCTCTTCTATTTTTTGGAAAACTTTAAGGAGAATGGGTATTATGTCTTCCCTGTATATCTGATAAAATTCTGAGGTAAATCCATCTGGCCCGGGGGTTTTGTTCTTGGGTAGTTTTTTGATTACCCCTTCAATTTCATTGCTGGTAATTGGTATGTTTAGATTTTCTGTTTCTTTCTGGGTCAGTCTTGGAAGGTTGTATTTTTCTAGGAAGTTGTCCATTTCTCCTAGGTTTCCCAGCTTGTTAGCATATAGGTTTTCATAGTACTCTCTAATAATTCTTTGTATTTCTGTGGGGTCCATTGTGATTTTTCCTTTCTCGTTTCTGATTCTGTTGATTTTTGTTGACTCTCTTTTCCTCTTAAAAAGTCTGGCTAGAGGCTTATCTATTTTGTTTATTTTCCCAAAGAACCAGCTCTTGGTCTCATTGATTTTTGCTATTGTTTTATGCTTCTCAATTTTATTTATTTCTTCTCCGATCTTTATTATGTCCCTCCTTCTGCTGACCTTAGGCCTGATTTGTTCTTCTTTTTTCAATTTGAATAATTGTGACATTAGAATATTCATTTTGGATTGTTCTTCCTTCTTTAAATATGCCTGGATTACTGTATACTTTCCTCTTAAGACTGCTTTTGCTGTGTCCCACAGAAGTTGGGGCTTAGTGTTGTTGTTGTCATTTGTTTCCATATATTGCTGGATCTCCATTTTAACTTGGTCATTGATCCATTGATTATTTAGGAGCATGTTGTTAAGCCTCCATGTGTTTGTGAGCCTTTTTGCTTTCTTTGTACAATTTATTTCTCGTTTTATGCCTTTGTGGTCTGAAAAGTTGGTTGGTAGAATTTCAATCTTTTGGAATTTACTGAGGCTCTTTTTGTGGCCTAGTATATGGTCTATTCTGGAGAATGTTCCATGTGCACTTGAGAAGAATGTGTATCCTGTTGCTTTTGGATGTAGAGTTCTGTAGATGTCTATTAGGTCCATTTGTTCTAATGTGTTGTTCAGTGCCTCTTTGTCCTTACTTATTTTCTGTCTGGTGGATCTGTCCTTTGGAGTGAGTGGTGTGTTGAAGTCTACCAAAATGATTGCATTTCATTCTATTTCCTCCTTTAATTCTGTTAGTATTTGTTTCACATATGTTGGTGCTCCTCTATTGGGTGCATATATATTTATAATGGTTATATCCTCTTGTTGGACTGAGCCCTTTATCATTATGTAATGTCCTTCTTTATCTTTTGTTACTTTCTTTATTTTGAAGTCTGTTTTGTCTGATACTAGTATTGCAACACCTGCTTTTTTCTGTCTGTTTTTTGCATGAAATGTCTTTTTCCATCCCTTGACTTTAAGTCTGTACATGTCTTTGGGTTTGAGGTGAGTCCCTTGTAAGTAGCATATGGATGGGTCTTGCTTTTTTATCCATTCTATTACTCTGTGTCTTTTGATTGGTGCATTCATTCCATTTACATTTAGGGTGATTATTGAAAGGTATGTACTTATTGCCATTGCAGGCTTTAAGTTTGTGGTTACCAAAGGTTCAAGGTTTGCTTCTTTACTATCTTACTGTCTATCTTAACTTGCTTATTGAGCTATTATAAACACAGTCTGATGATTCTTTATTTCTCTCCCTTCTTATTCCTCCTCCTCCCTTCTTCATATGTTGGGTATTTTGTTCTGTGCTCTTTTTAGGAGTTGTCCCATCTAGGGCATTCCCTGTAAGATGTCCTTCGAGGTGGTTTGTAGATGTCAAATTCCCTCAACTTTTGCTTGTCTGGGAATTTTTTAATCCCTCCTTCATATTTAAATGGTAATCGTGCTGGATACAGTAGTCTTGGTTCGAGGCCCTTCTGTTTCATTGCATTAAGTATATCATGTCATTCTCTTCTGGCCTGTAGGGTTTCTGTTGAGAAGTCTGATGATAGCCTGATGGGTTTTCATTTGTAGGTGACCTTTCTTTTTCTCTCCTGCTGCCTTTAATGCTTTGTCCTTGTCTTTGATCTTTGCTATTTTAATTATTATGTGTCTTGGTGTTGCCCTCCTTGAATCCCTTGTCATGGGAGTTCTGTGTACCTCTGTGGTCTGAGAGGCCATTTCCTCCCCTAGTTTGGGAAGTTTTCAGCAATTATTTCTTCAAGGACACTTTCTATTCCTTTTTCTCTCTCTTCTTCTTCTGGTACCCCTATAATGTGGATATTGTTCCGTTTCAATTTGTCACACAGTTCTCTTAAAATTCTTTCATTCCTGTAGATCCTTTTATCTCTCTCTGCATCAGCTTCTCTGCGTTCTTGTTCTCTGTTTTCTAGTCCATTAATGGTCTCTTGCATCTTGTCCATTCTTTTTTGAAGTCCTTCCACAGGTTGCTTTATTTCTGTATTCTCCCTCCTTAGTTCTTGCATATTTCTCTTCAAGTCCATCAGCATGGTTATGACTTTTGTTTTGAATTCTTTTTCAGGAATATTGATTAAATCTATCTCCCCAGGTTCCTTCTCAGGGGAAGATGCAGAAGATGTCGAAGCTGTCTGGGTTAGTCTTGTCTGGATCAAATTTTTTTGCCTTTTCATGTTGATAGGTGTAGTGGTGTGCTATTGACTGTCTGTCAGCTGGGAGATTCAAGACTCTTTCCACTTGCTCCTGGCCTTTCTTTACTGGGACAACTGCGGCCCCTAGTGGCTTTTGTTGGGCAATTGCATGTAGACTGGGTCTCTGTATCTTGCCCGGCAGTTATGGAGGAAGCTCCCTTTCTGTGGGCGTGGCCAGCCTCAGTCTGCTGCTCTGCTATGGTGGTGCTCCGGAGGGGTAATGGATGGGGTGCTATTTGGCTGTTTACCTCTGTGAGGGGTCTCAGTGCTGTTGCCCAGGGGGTTAGTGCACCCGGAGTTCCCTGGAATTTCCAGATGCTGTACTGTGACCTGGGATGCTTCCATCCAGCTGTGAGGTCCCTGTCCCTTTAAGACTTTCAATAATCACTCGCTTTTCTTTGTCACAGGGGCGCCGGCTTTGGGACCCACTCAGAGGTCTTACTGTCCTGCTTCCCTATTTTCCACCTCCCCATGCACGCACTTTGTGTCTGTGCACTGATGCGGATGGCTAGGGCTGGGTCATTAGTAGTCCTGGGCTCCCTCTCCCTCCCTGCTCCGACTCCTCTCCTCCCGCTAGGATCTGGGGTGAGGGGCGCTCGGGTCCTGCTGGGCTGCGGCTTGTATCTTACCCCTTTCACCAGGTGCTGGGTTCTTGCAGGTGTGGATGTGGTCTGGCTGTTGTCCTGTGTCTTCTGGTCTCTCTTTTAGGGATAGTTGTATTTGTTGTATTTTCAAAAATATATATGTTTTTGGGAGGAGATTCCCACCACTGTCCTACTCATGCTGCCATCTTGGCTCCGCCCCCTCTTGTTTGTTTTTTAAATTAGATTTTTGTATCAGCAGGGTCATATTCATAGTGTAAAATAAATTTGATAGCTCCACATATTTTTATACTATTCTAGATAAACAAAAGTGATAAAATTGCTTAAGAGAGAAAGTGTATGTATTAGTATTATATGACTCATGTATGGTTATTCAATTACAACTAACCATCATTAAAAATAACATTTAAGGTACAAGCAGTTGTAAGACTCTGTTGGATATGGGATATACTATCATTGTCTTCTCCCTTCTAATTTAATTTATAACCTTAATCTTTTAAATTACATTCATATGCTAATCCCTGATCAGTTCTCTTTTAAGATGTCTGTAATTAACTTTTTTTCAGGCCTTCCTTTTCTGTAGCTATAAAATTAGAAAGTTATATGATTAAGAATTAAGCATCATTATAGCCAATGCGTTTGTGTGTTTTTAACTGTGGTATTTTTATATTGTGTCCAGTCTTCTCAAATATGAATACATAAACTACAGTGAGTCATAACCAAAATATTTTCCTCATGTGTCAGAAGAAGACATTAAGAAGAACACTTTTTTGTGGTGTCTTTGCCTGGTTTTGGTATTAGAGTGATGGTGGCTTCATTGAATGTATTTTTAAGTATTCCCTCCTCTTATTTTTTGGAAAACTTTAAGGAGAATGGATATTATGTCTTCTCTAAATGTCTGATAAAATTCAGTGGTGAAGCCATCTGATCTAGGAATTTTGTTCTTGGATGATTTTTTGATTACCAATTCAATTTCATTGCTGGTAATTGGTCTATTCAGATTTTCTGTTTCTTCCTGTTTCAGTCTTGGAAGGTTGTATTTTTCTAGAAAGTTGTGCATTTCTTCTAGGCTATTCAGTTTGTTGGCATACAATTTTTAAGGTAGTCTCTAATAATTGTTTATATTTCTGTGGTGTCCGTGGTGATTTTTCCTTTCTCATTTCTGATTCTGTTTATGTGTGTAGATTCTCTTTTTTACTTGATAAGTCTGACTTGGAGTTTATCTATTTTGTTTATTTTCTCAAGGAACCAGCTCCTGGTTTCATTATCTTTTTCTATTGTTTTATTCTTCTTTATTTTATTTATTTCTTCCATGATCTTTGTTATGTCCCTCCTTCTACTGACTTTGGGCATCATTTGTTCTTCTTTTCTCCAGTTCCAATAATTGTGAATTTAGACTATTCATTTGGAATTATTCTTCCTTCTTTAAATAGACCTTGATTGCTATATACTTTCCTCTTAGAACTGCCTTTTGCTGCATCCCATAGAAGTTGGGGCATTGTGCTGTTATTTTCATTTGTCTCCATATATTGCTTGATCTCTGTTTTAATTTGGTCATTGATCCATTGATTATTTAGGAGCATGTTGCTAAGCCTCCATGTGTTTGTGAGCCTTTTTGTTTTCTTTGTACAATTTATTTCTAGTTTTATATCTTTGTGATCTTAGATGTTGGTTGGTACATTTTCAATCTTTTTGAATTTTCTGATGCTCTTTTTGTGGCCTAGTATGTGGTCTATTCTGGAAAATATTCTATGTGCACTTGAGAAGAATGTTTATCCTGCTGCTTTTGGGTATAGTGTTCTATAGGTGTCTGTTAGATCCCTCTGTTCTAATGTGTTGTCATTGCCTCTTTGTCCTTACTTATTTTCTGTGTGGTTGATCTGTCCTTTGGAGTGAGTGGTGTGTGGAAGTCTCCTAAAATGAATGCATTGCATTCTATTCCCCCCCTCAATTCTGTTAGTATTTGTTTCACATATGTAGGTCCTCCTGTGTTGGGTGTGTAGATATTTATAATGGTTATATTCTTTTGTTGGACTGACTCCATTATCATTATGTAATTTCCTTCTTTGTCTCTTGTGACATTCTTTGTTTTGCAGTCCATTTTGTCTCATATAATTTCTGCAACTCCTTTTTTCTCCCTATTATTTGCATGAAATATCTTTTGCCATCCCTTCACTTTCCGTCTTTGTACGTTTTTGGATTTGAAGTGAGTCTCTTGTAGGCAGCATATAGATGGGTCTTGTTTTTTTATTCATTCAGTGACACTATGTCTTTTGATTGGTGCATTCATTCAGTCCATTTACATTTAGGGTGATTATCAATAGGTATGTACTTACTGCCATTGCAGTCTTTGGATTTGTGTTTACCAAAGGTTTAAGGGCAGCTTATTTACTATCTAACAGTCTACCTTAACTCACTTATTACACTATTACAAACACAGTATGATGATTCCTTTTTCTCTTCCTTCTTTTTCTTCCTCCTCCACTCTTTGTATGTTAGGTGTCATACTCTGTACTCTTTGTGTATCCCTTGACTGACTTTGTTGGTAGCTGATTTAATTTTGCATTTGGTTTGTATTTAGTTTATCTACTTCCTTTTCTGTGGTTTTATTTTCTCTGGTAACAGCTATTTAGCCTTAAGCACACTTCCATCTAGAGCAGTCCCTTTAAAATACACTGTAGAGATGGTATGTGGGAGGTAAATTCCCTCAACTTGTGCTTATCTGGGAATTGTTTAATCCCTCTTTCAAATTTAAATGATAATCTTGATGAATAGAGTATTCTTGGTTTGAGACCCTTCTGTTTCATTGCAGTGAATATATACTGCCACTCCCTTCTGGCCTATAAGGTTTCTGCTCAGAAGTCTGATTATAGCCTAATGGGTTTTCTTTTTTGGATGATCTCTTTCTCTCTCTCTGGCTGCTTTTAATACTCTGTCCTTGTCTTTGGTCTTTGCCATTTTAATTATTATATGTCTTAGTGTTGTCCTCCTTGGGTTCCTTTTGTTGGGATATCTGTGGACTTCCATGGCCTGATAAACTATATCCTTCCCCAGATTGCCGAAGTTTTCAGAAATTATTTCTTCAAATACACTTTCTATCCCTTTTGCTCTCTTTTCTTCTTTTGGTACCTCTATAATATGAATATTGTTCCATTTGGATTTGTCACACAGTTCTCTTTATATTCTTTCATTCCTAGATATCCTCTTTTCTCTTTCTGCCTCAGCTCCTCTGTATTCCCATTCTCTGATTTCTATTCCCTTAATAGTCTCCTCCAACTCATTTAATCTGCTTTTAAATCCCTCCATTGTTTGTTTCATTTCTGTTATCACCCTCCTGATTTCATCCCTTAGCTCTTCAGTATTTTTCTGTAGCTCCATCAACCTGCTAATGACTTTTATTTTGAATTCTTTTTCAGGAAGATTGGTGACTTCAGTCTCAACATGTCCTCTTTCTGGTGTTTGAGGAATTTTGGATTGAACAATGTTTTTCTTCCTTTTCATAGTCCTGGAGCGATGGGAGTGGTTGCTGACAAGTAGCATGTGTGTCAGCTGTTAGGACAAAGTCTTTAATTGCTTGCCATTCACTGTGCCTGTCTCCATTGTCTGTGCCAGTTAACTGTGCACAGGGAGCTGCCTCTGAGTAAATCCCCTAAGTTGCCATGGCCTGGCAGCCCTCTGGATGGCCTATGGCACTGGCAGGTGTTACAGTCTAGCAGTGTGGATTCTGCCATGAGAACAAAGCCCCTTCGTGGCTCCCGGTCTCAACACCCATCTCCGCTGTCTGTGCCAGTCACCCATGTGCAGGGAGCAGCCTCAGGGTCTGGTCCTGTGAGCTGCATCAAGGAGAAGCCTCTGCATTAAGCTGTTTAGTTGATGTAGGCGGGGCTGCCCTCTGGCTGGTTTGCGGCAATGGCGGGGACAGCTGGTTTGCATGCAGGTGCCAGCATGGAGGAAGGAATGGCAGACTGCTTATAGCAGTGAGGGTCCTCAGGGCTGCATTGCCAACCAGGGGGATAGGGCGCCTAAAGATCCTGAAAATTCCCAGCCTGGTGGGCTGAGTGTGCCAGGATGATTTTGTTCACCTGTTCCTTTTCCTAAACCTTTGCCTCTTTAAGACTTTGAAATCTCCTGCTTTCCTTTTGTCCCAGGGCAATGGGTTTTAGGGTCCTGTTCATAGTCTTAATCTCAAACTTTGCTTTTCAGCCCCTCTAATCTACAGAGCACCTCAGTGTGGGTCTGTGCTCCCAGGGTAGATTTCTAGGGCTGGGTATTTAGCAGTCCTGTGCTTCCATTCCCTCCCTGCTTTGATTCTTTTCCTCCTGCCTGAGAGCTGGGGTTGGGGGGAGTGCTCAGGTCCCACTGGGTTCCTGCTTCTTACTTTACCCTTTTCCGTGAGATGTTAACTTCTCCCAGATGTAGCCTGGCTGGTGTACTGTTACTTCTGTTCATTCTTTTAAGAATAGTTGTATTTGCTGTATTTTCAAAATATATGTGGTTTTTGGAGGAGATTTCCGCCACACTACTCATGCCACCATCTGTCCTGTGTCAGCCTGGTGTCTCTAGTTTTTATAATGTTTGAGAGATGAACTGCTTGTAGTTCAGCAGAGGTCAGAGTGTTTTATTTTGTTTTGTTTTGCATTCTATATATGTTGCTAAACATTAAACTACTTAATCTTTAATGTAGTTGTTTATAAAAGCTTTCAGGGAGAACTGAAGTATCTATAAGGGTTTAACTTACTTTTGTCTACTATTCAAGGGTAGTGATAATTCAAGAGATGGTGGTTTTGTTGTAAAACCTGAGTGCCTGCAATTAAGCACCCAATTGTGAATTGAAACTTAGTACTTAAAAATACTTTTCTCAAGCATCCCTATAAATCCTGTACAACCAATGAAATTATAAGTGATGTGCCCTGAGAACCTGAAGCTTTGCAAGAATGTGCAGCCACTATTGCACAGCACCCTCTGTGACTTTTTTTCATTATCACCTGGTCTTTCTCATTCTCTCTTTCTGTTGCACATCCATATCCATACACTTTTTCCCCCCTTTTATCCTTTTTTCCTTCTTTATGCTCTTCTATTTTTTTATAGTTCTCCACTCGTTTTTATAGATATAGTAAGATAACAATTTCTTTTAGGCAAACAAAAGCATTCATTATATTACTATAACTGAAGGAGCAATGTGACACTCAAAAATTAAAAACAAAGCAAAATAACTTACTTTACCCCCAGTCGCACCTTCCAGAGTTTTACCTTCATGTGATCACGACTACAAAATCTATGCACTAAATGCAATACATTGTTGGGCAAAAGTAAATTCAGGTCTTTTCAATTCATAAAAACAAAGAGCAACTACCCTGAGCCAAGTTATATAATTGGCTCATGTGGAGGAAAAGGAAATGGCTGTATGTAACATTTTTCTATTGAAACCCCTCAGGATTTTATTAGAAAACTAAGGAAACAGGAGATAGAAATCACATCAGCAGTCTGGACAGGAAAATTTAATGGAAGATGAATAATGCCAAATGGAGCTAAAGGAGGATTCCAGGGGTGGGTTGGGGGAGTCGGGGAGAAGGTGTGGAAAGTAGTAACCAAGAAGCAGATACTATTCCTAGGCTAAGGAAAAACAAACATGGAAGGAACTTAGAAAAATAGAAGAGCCCCAAAACTGCTAATCAACCCTCTGAGATGAATGGCTGCCATACAAACATGCAACCTAGTAGAAAGCAAACTCTCCTTAGATTACGTGTCAGAGGGCATAGGCTGGAATATAGGGGCATCTGGCTGTTTAGCAGTGGAATGAAAGGCCTGGAGCAGAATGTGGAGAACTGCTGCTGTGGTCTTGAGAAACTTGCAGAGAGGACAAACCAAAGGGTATTTGTTACACTCATGTGGGTATTCTGGTTGTTGTGCCAAAAAACACACACTGCGAGAAGGAAGGAAATTCCTCCCTGCACACATCTGCACTCTAGTGAACTCATTTGAACCATCAAACAAGAATAAAACAACTGCAGGTGTCCACCTTGGAAGAGGAAACTATCCTTCATATTTGTGACTTCCACTACCCATTCCATATTTACTTTGCTCTTAGCCAGAATCTCAAGTTGTTGAAGTTATTTATTTGGCAGAGTAACACACAGTTATTTTCTTGAAAGTTTGAGCTTTTAATAGAGTTTGTACTCATTCATTTATTTTTGGTAGCTGTCATTTTCCATTAACCTTTATATTGCACATAGAAATACATAGGGATGCTCCAAAGAACCATCTGGATTCCAAATAGAGTGTTCCCTGCCCTTATTGTATAACAGCAAACCATCTTCCCCTAGAGAATCAGCGTATGTTATCCCAGCTTGGAACCCCTCTGCCCTTCCTTTGCCTCTTGCTTCAGCGACATTTTAAAGCCATAGGTCAAGGCAGGGGTTACATCTTCCAATTTAGTGGAACAAATATTTGTGCCCTGGTAGAGGTAGCAACCCCATGAGAACTAAGAACTACAAAATTTTGGAGCTCAAAGGGAATTAGATGTGAACAAACATTCTGCCAGGGCATTATTAGGTGTAACAGGAGGAAAAGACACCATAATTTCCAGCTCTTGATTCCTGGAAGATGTGTCTGTCACTATGCAAGATAGCACCATATTATGGCCTGTGATACAAAGCAGATTCTGCATTTGTAAGACAGAATCCCATCCATTCAGGGTGTTGTCTCCTCAGTGATACCATAAATAAGTCTTCAATAAGTTCTTTGAACTTTGTGATAGGTAAGCCACTTTTGGGTGATAAGAGATAAAGGCCATTGTGCAAAAGGAATTGGGCACAAGTGCGTTGCTGTCCTTCCTTTGTGGTGAAATGAATTTTTTGCTCAAAAGCTATAATGGTTAAGTCATGTCAGTCTTGGTTAAGGGGAAGTCAATTTATTTTGAGTACACGCACAGGCTCTGTGCATAGCATCCTTCATGGGCCCACTGAGCTCATACTTGAGTAGCTAGGTGAAAAGACTGGCTTAAATCCATAAGATGTATCATTTTGTTCACCTAAAACATACCATTTTCTTGACAGTAGATGCCTTTTGTGAATATTAACATAGAACACAGTATCTTCACATTCTCTGCGCATTGGAAGATATAAGTCTTTTCTAGTATTCCTTTGCACCAATCTTCCAAGCCCGTTCCATCTAAGCCTTGGAACACCCACCAACAAATATCAGCTGTCACCCACTAGTCAATGTAGAACAATACTTCTAGCCATCCCTCCATCCAGAGTAATCAACAAATCTGTAACTCAATGGTTTTCCCACTGGAAGCATTTTCCTTCACTGCTGTCCTTCAAATTCACCTTTAATTTGTGTTGTAATTCTGCAGCCATGCATCTTCGAGTGGCACCAGGATGTCACATAGAAATGTTTATCAACCAAGCTTAGGTTTTTTTCTTCTATAGTCAGTCAACTGATAGTCAGGAACCTTCCATGGAAGTAAAGGTGCTGTGATTCGATTATAGCCAGCAGCTCTGTATGTTGTCCCTATTTGTCACAGGCACCTTGTATGTATGTATATGTAAACAGGATATTATTTCATTTTCTTTGTTTTGAGGTGTATAAAAATCATATCATATTATATGTGCCTTCCTGTGACTTACCTTTTTCAGTTAACATCATGATTATTAGATGATACGTCTTGTTGCCTGTAGTTTTAGTTCAACCATTTTCACGGAAGTACGATATTCTGTTAAGTGCATCTATGATAACTATTTGTCCAATTATTATCAATGTAACCCTTTGTCGCTTCTATTTCTCTCTCGTGAAAATTCTTGTACAAAGCTCCTGGTGCTTAATTATTATTTCCTAACATTTTTAATGGGTGCATTGTACATGAGGTCTGATTTGTATGTGCTCTAAAAATGCACTTACATATTTTATCAAATGCACATATTTATATAAACTCTTTGCAGGTATGGTGTATTTTCACAATTTAAAATATGGAAAAGATTCACTGCACGCTAACCAATCAATAACCTCAATTTATAATTGTGTTTATAATAGAACTATTATGTTCCTGCTGCCATATATTTAAAAGAGAGTCTTGTTATATATTATTTAGCTAAAAATACCTCTCCCAAAAAGCTGTTCAACTTAATTAGTATTTAAATTAATGAAGTTAAACTATAATGAAATACAATTTGATAACTACAAGATTACCAAAGTTTTAGAATCTGAAAATAATAAATGATAGTGAGAACATGATCCAAGGAGAACTATTAAACCTTGCACGTGGAACTGTAAGCTGGTATTTTTTAGCGAACAATTTAACACCACAGTGGGAAGATAAACATTCACACACATAAATAAAGGTACATATCCTATCCAAAACAGGGCCCTAGGAACATTCTTGAACACATCTACTGGAGTGTATGTGCAGAGAATGAAACTGCTAATTTATAACTTCCACTTAGTGCTTCACTAGGTAATACTTAAGTGTTTTAGAAAGTAATTTTAACAACTTTTAATTTTAGTAATGATCAATATCACTGTTTATATTTGTATATTCAAACATTAATTATAAATCTGGTATACTTGACATATAAACAAACATTTATATATATATAAACTAATTTTGTATGACATGTTTTCACTTTGAATTTCCATGGCTATTACTGAGGTTGCACATTGTTTCATATATTTGTGGTTTATTGTTTTTCCTGCTGTTTGAAATGACTATTCATTTCCTTTGCCCTTTTAAAAATCTTTTTATATTGATTTGTGGAAATTCTTTATATATTTTGACAGTGTATTCCTTATTGGTTATATGTCACATCTAATTCCACTGAGCTTGTGTTTCTGCTTTTGTTTTTGTGCATGTTGATACAACCTTTTGGTACTCCTTAATTTCAGTGTACTTGAATTGATTTATTTTTCTCTCTCTATAGTATACTTTTGTGTCTGGTTAAGTCAATGTTTTCCTACACTGAGTTTTTAAAAATCCTATAAGTTGTCTTCTAAAGAGAATTATTTTGTGTATATACTTTGGCATTTAATCTACCCATTCAATTCATACATAAGCATAAGTTTATGCCTAAGATTTTTTAATTATTATCTTATTTATTTATTTATTATTTTATTAATTTTTTTACTAAGATATCATTGATATATACTCTTATGAAGGTTTCACATGATCAACATTATGGTTACTACATTCACCCATATTATCAAGTCCCCGCCACATCCCATTGAAGTCACTGTCCATCAACGTAGTAAGATGCCACAGAATCACTAGTTGTCTTCTCCATGCTATACTGTCTTCCCTGTGCACCCCACATGCACACTATGTGTACCAATCATAATGTCCTTCAATCCCCTTCTCCTTTCCTCGCCACCCACCTTCTCCCACACTTCCTCTTTGGTAACCATTAGTCCTTATTGGAGTCTGTGAATCTGCTGCTATTATGCCTAAAATTTAATTACTAAAATTTTTCATAGAATAAACAAATAAGTTTCTGCCTTTCTGTTTTAACTTTCCTAACTTCTATTGATTAGGTCCCTGCAGTCAGTTCTTCTATTTGTATACATGCATAAACCCATTTCTGGACTTTTTCTCTTTTCAAAATTAGATTGCCCAGTAGTTTGCCAGTGAATTTTTTCAAACAATCAGCTTTTTGATAAGTGTGTTTTCTGTTTTCTAGCTTATCATCAAATTCTTTAATTTTTATTAAACATTTTTTTAAAGTTTTTTCACCCTTTTCTTTGTTGTTTTTCAAGCTTTTTGTTCGAATTTTTATTCACTCTGACTTTTACTGATTTAAATATTAGTGCCATGAATTTTCTTCTGAATATTTCCTTGGCTATTGCCTTAAACTTCTCTTGGGTCACAGTTTCCTTATCCTTATATTCTAGGGCACCCACAATTCCATTTACTTTATGCTCTTGACCCTGCAAGTTGTTTAATAAGAAATCTGTCTAATCTCCCAAAAAGAAACTCCTTAATTGCTTAATGATTTTTTTGCATAGTTTTTACAGTATATGGAATGTTATTATTTTTATTTTCAAAATTTAATTATCTTTACCTTTCTGGCTTAATATAGCTGCTTGGTTAATTTAGTAAGTGTTCCACGTGTCCTTGAAAAGAATTGCCTTCTCTGTTATCAGTGTACAGTATGAATAAATGTTTTAGGCTTTGAGGATGTGTGGGTGCATGCATATATTTATTACATCTATCATTGATTATGTTGTTTAGGTTCTCTGTAAAGTTCATGTTTTTTAATCTACTTGAATTATTTGAGTGATAACTATTATCAGTGTGTATCTTTGTGTCATTTTCCTATTACTGAATATGGTTTCTGCTGCATGAAATTTACAGATGAGCTATTTCAAAAATCTGTTCTGCCACTGTAATTCTGGCCGGAGATGTCTTTATATTGATTGTTGTGTTTGGTAGGAAGTAGTGTACATTTTTTAATTATTTTCATATTTATAACCACACATTTTAAGCTCTATTGAGAAATTCCTTTCTACAGTGACATGAAATATCTTCTCTCTTATGTTAGAAGTCCATATATGTTGGGTAAGCTTTAGTCTCTTTTTTCTATTTAATTGTTTGTTTGTTCTTCTGCCAAAACCCACATTATTAAATCCCATAGCTTTATAACCATTTTATTCCTTGTTTATTAAAAATATCTTCTCTCTGTGGCTTTTTTTAAAAGTTTCTCTACAGTAATATTCTATGAACTCTCAACAGATAGAGCTAATTTCTATACCTTTTGAATCTGGATGGGCTTTAGCTTGTTTTGGCCAAAACGATACGGTGGTAATGACATTGTGCTAGTTCTAAGTCTGGTCCTCAAGAGGGCATGTCATCTCTTTCTCGGAACGCTGCCACTGAAATGTGATCACATCCAAGCTCCCTTGCTGGATGAGAAATGCAAGGCTCAGTCAGTACCATGCTCCAGCCAATAGGCAACCAAATATTCACTGATCCATCAGTTGACCCCAGATACGTTAGTAACTGCACCTCAGTTCAGCTGAGCATGGCCAGGTCAGTTAAACTTCCTAGTTGACCCATAGACTCAAAATTAATAATACATATTTGTTGTTTTAAGCCTTTAAGTGTTGAGGCAGGTATAATTCAGCAACAAGATTGTTATAATAAGATGTTAAAATTTATGTGGTAGTATTTATGAATATTTTGTTCTTTGACTTGCAAAACTGTTTAATTTTTAGAAGTATTACCTCAGTAAAATGTCATGAAATATTCTTTCATGCTTTCTAAAAGTTTTGACATGTGCCTGTCTCATTTAAAGTTTAAATAAATTGGAACTGATTTTTTTGTGTAAGATGTGAGGTAGGGCACAAATTTAATGTGTTTCCAATATGGAGAGTTAATTGTCCCAGCAAGATTTATTGATGATTTCTTCACTTATAAAATCTCTATGTAAGTTTTAGGGCTCTTTGGGTCTCTCTACTCTTCTATATATCCTTTATTTTCCTGTCCCTATACCAATAACCCACTACCCATCACCAACTCACTGTTCTTCTTTATAAATATTTGTCTATTTTGTGCCATTTTAATTTATATATAAAATATAGAATTAATTTGTCTTGTTACTTGAAATATCCTGTTATCATTTTGATAGGATATTATTATTACATATCCTTTCCTTCACACCCGTATGCTGATAATTTTCTTGCTAATTGAGACATGTCTCTGGCATTGATTTCCTTTATTCTTAGTCCAGCTGGATAATTCCAGCTCCAATGGTTTCAAATCGCATAATATCACCTCCCAGTGTATGTCAAGTAGATAGATAGATAGATAGATAGATAGATAGATAGATAGATAGATAGATAGATTGATAGATACATACATATGTACATACGTACATACGTACATATGTTGTCAATGTTGACGTACCATTTTACAATTATAGCACTAATCACAGTAGCTGATGATCTGTCACATATCTGAATCACTAAACAACATCAACAGATATGATAGTCCCTTTGCTTGTTCATAAGTAATTTTCAAAATTTTAAATGTAAGTTGGTTTTGTCATTTTCATGCTATGTCATTAGAGTTTAATTCTCCTTAAAGTAAGGCTCACTTATTGTCTTCTGTTAGTTTCTTTCACAGTATTTAGCAGTATTTGTTATGCTTTTTTACTTGTTTAATAAATATTTATTGAAATATTTGGATAAATGCACTGTAGGCTAAATTCGGGTCATAAAATGTTAAGTGTTAAATAACTCTTTCTTCAAGATCCTGATCATATATCCAAAAAGACAGTATTTTACAATGTTATAATGGCATATGCTTATAAATGCAACATGTTTTACAAATGTAACAAATAATTCAAAATCAGGAATTTATATGTGAATGAGAGTACCAATTGTTAAAATGTTTTGTGTGTAGCAAAGTAATGTGCAGCATTGATTTGGAAAAGGACAACTGCAAGTTGGGAGAGAGAAGGACAGAGAAGGAGAGATGAGAGATTTATTAATCTATTTACTCATTCAACAACACTAAGCACCCATTGTATGTCAAGAATCTATCTAACAGATAGATAAATAGGCAGGTAGATACAGTCAATTGTTACAATAGTAACATGAGTGAAGAAAACATAAATTAAGGATGACCTTTAAATAACTGATGCTTTAAGAGTAAATTATGTTTGCCTTCTGATCAGTGTGGCATATATAAAGCATGCCTAAATATAACTCATACTTATCAACAACAGACAATTTAATTTTTTTAGTACGTTTTTTGGGTCAAAATTTCCCTTCTTTGCGTATGTATGCTATTGTTCTCATGCCATGAATTTTGTCAGTAATATTAATTCTAGTAGTAAAAGACAGATTTCAGCAGTGCTGGTCATTTTAAATACACTAACCCACATGAGGGAATTCTGTGCTTTATTGTTGTTCCTTGTGGAGCTGTGGAAAGCAGTCTAACTTCAACCTACTGGGCCCATTATATTGTAACATGCGCCCTGAAGGGCACTACCTTGTAGTTAAGTTTGAGATTCTTTAGCATTTGGCACAGGCTAGCATATGAAAATTAGAGAACTAAGGGACACTCACCACAGGAACTTGAACTTTGTGTTCTGCGGTATGCACTTGACTTCAAAGCTGTGCATTAAAGCACTGGTACTGTACTCAGTTCCTGTTTCTGCCATATTACTCCCATTACCCAACTATTCCACAGCCAGGTGATGTTTTCAACTTCTTTGTGGGTACAAATTAAACCATTTCAAAATGATTGTGTGATATGAATGAAACAATTTCTTGCTCTCAGAAGAAACTATGGCTAAATTATTTGAAATTGGGATCTTTTAAAACAACTTCTAAATGTCTAAGTTGCATATTGAGCCAAGAGGAAAGAAATAGTTCAGTTTTTGGAGCAATGCCTGGGAGTAGATACACATCATAAGATTCCAAAAGATCTTCAATAAATAAAGCTATTTTTTAGCTTTATTTCTCTTTATTTATTAAAATAGACTGATTGTCTATTTTGATGTTGCTTAGTTAAGCTTCGTGCCTTTCTCTAGTGAAGGGAGCGGGTCCTCCATATTTAAAATTTACCTGCAATCTCTTTTCTTTCCTTTCTTCTTTCTGTTTCATGTAATGAAAATGATTAATTGAACTATTAAGGATATAAATTCAAATAAAATGTATTGTTTTATTGATAAGCCTATAGTCCAGAAGAGAAGACATACATAGTAAATGTAACTGTAGAAATATCCACAGGATGTGGTGCGGCTTGCTGCACAATATAGGGACTGAAAATTCCAGATATTCACTTTCCTAGCCCTCTGTACTTTTATGGCACAGGCATATTAACCACCCCTGGTCATTGATACTGGAGGAAATCACTACTTAGGAACTATTGAAAACATTTTTCTCTCTTATTAAAAAAAAATATATATAGAATTAATGTTTCTCTTCTTTGCCCAGATATTGTAGAATCTGTACAAGATATCAGGAATTGAGACAGCTGTTTTATATCCTGGTGGAATACATCTAAGAACTAAGGCAAAATACTGGGGGTAGTTGGAAGATAAGTTGGAAAGGGTCTGGTCATTCATTACAGTCATGGGATGCCAGAACCAACCCATGTACACTGGCCCCAGGGCCCTTATCATCTGATAAAATGCATTTTAGCCATTTTCAAGTTAATTTTAGTTGGGTGTTTGATTACTCTAGCCAAAAACATCTGTACTGGTACCTTTTCCATGTCTTCATGAAGTTCCAAGTTACTGTCATGTATGGTATGTTTCCTCTTAAAATTTAATTGTGTATAAAAGGAACCTTAAAATATAAATCCCAATACGGTTTTGTTTTACCTACAGCATAACACATTTAACAAATTCTATACACTGAAAATATTTCTGTTCTATTTACACACCAAATTACCCTTTTACTATACTCTGTGGAAATCGTGTGCTTTAATGTTATAGCTATTAACTTGAAATTTAATTTTTGTGAATAGGCTGTAAATAGATAAAGCACAAAATTAAGCTCTTGATTTCACTTCAGATCATATATCTCATTGACTATTTCAGTAAACGTTATTTTCTTTACTAGTTAGATGGAGATGATTCTATTCTTAGGGGATGAAACATATAGTGTTCTGGTCCCAATTTTTATTACTAATTAACCCCTTATTTATAATGATAAATTTCAAGAAATCTATACTATGAGTCTGAGTCCTAGTTAATCCCTTTCTAAATATTTTAAAACATTCTGCTTCTTTTAATTGGTGTGGTTGACAACCTATTAGCCTGATTTATCTGAAGTTTAATCACAGGCTTCATATTAATTTTGTGCGTGTCTCTGTGTAGCCTTCTCAGTGCCCGCACTTTCATTTGTAAATTCAAGCAATGAAAGCACCTATAAAAACCAGGTATTTATTATCCCAGATATTTTTCCTTAAAAATTATAGAAGATATAGTCCATTCCCTCCTATAAGGGACCATATTGGTGATAGATAATAAAGGAACAAAAATGTAATGAAGTAAACTATAATGTGACAAGCCAACTTAATGAAGGATATGAAAGAAAACAATTATTCCTTCTGGATTAGTTAAGGGTTCAAAGGTAATAAGTAAAATATCACTGGGCTTAAAAGAATATAATCCATGTAGACACATAGATAAGTGATAGGACTGAACATTTTAGGGAAAAAGTATGATTTTACTATGATAGTTTATAGGATATTTGTGATAATATTGAAAAGATAAATTCAAGACATACTATGAAGGACCTTATGTGCCCTGTCAAAGAGATTGATCTGTATTCTGGAAGAAATGGGGACCACATAAAAAGGTGATTTTTAGAGTTGGGGAGAGGATGTTGGTGATGATTTTGTCTATATTCTTCAGAAACACGTTAGGCAGAATATCCAAAGGTAACCATTGACATATTCTAGGCAGAAGAAAAATTATATATACCATGCTGTGTAATATATATGTGTGTGTATATGTATTTATATAATATGTATAATATATATGTAATATATATATGTATATATAAAATACAATAATAGATACAACATTTGGATTACTAGTGTAGCTAGGCAAGTTAAAGTCATGGGAACAGATGGATTTATTGCAGGAGGTGAAAAGGGTTTGAAGAAAAAAGCATTGAGTATGCCATTTAAATTTTCTGTGACTGAAGCCGTGCACAGAAGATTACATGAAAAGGGAAAATGATTGCTATAATGAGATGGCATAAGCTTCATAGGACAATGGTTTATATACAAGCTGGTAAGTACCTGTCTTGGTGCAGCCCTTGGGAACCAAGGCGATGTCAACCATGTCTTCCTATTAGAGATTGCTTTAGCTCTAGTTAAGAAGGTTGCAGGGAAAGAGTACCCTCAAATGTCAACTATTCTTTTTAGTGAAATCAAGCAAATAGACAAAGTGTTTATGAAAGAATTGAGTAAGTTGCAGTGTGTCTTTTAGACATAATATGGAAAGGAAGAGGAAAGCTGAAGAAAGAGGGTTGCAAGAGGAAGCTCCTAAAGGGCATGACAAGGAATTCAGGAGACAAAAGATAACCTGAGGGAATCTACTCTTTCATGGAAAAACCTAGATGGTGACAGCATGGTGTGATAGGCATATCTTCCTCAGCAGGTGAAGATATAGTTTCTAATATTTTGTGTCATCTCTTTAAAGTCACAAAGATAGTTAATAGCAATTTTAGGACTAGAACTCAAGTGTCCTGACTCCATATCTAGAGAATTCTATATCTTTACAGCTTTGAATAATAAAAACTTACAGGTTATGGATAATATGTCCCCATCTAAACCAACTCTCAATACCCAGAAAGAATATAACTCATGGTCGTTTGCAAATTTTTGATGACAGGTTGTCTAAATTCTGAGCTGCCTATCACTGAAGATGTGACCATGTGACCATTGAGCCATATCTCTGAAGGATACAAAAGATGAATCCCTGAAGTTTAAGACAGATATGAAGGATCTCTGTCTCCTGGTTTGACTCAAACTATAATGTGCTGTCTGTCTTTTTCCTCCTGTCTGCACACTTTCAAAGTTATTTTTTGTCCTTTTTTTTTTGGTTAGGAAGACAGGTTTTCTTGAATGCACATTAGGAGAAAATCTAGAAAGAGTGGGGAGGCTGAAGATTAGGCTGTACATATAATTTGTTATAAACAAAGAAGGAACATATTTGCAAAGAGTAAAGGAAACTGACTATGCTTTAGATATTTAAGAAGCTATTCCTCTGGAGCTTGAATTAAATATGCATGCATGATAAATAATCTCTTATATAAGAATTTAAACATGATATATTGTAATGGATTAAAAAGAATTAAAGGTCCATAGACACATTCATTTTTTTCACTGGATGTTTATACTAGAAATGACCCTATCTCAGAGACATATCCAGGTAACTATGAATTGTGACAAATATAGCTTTCAGTTCCTTCAAGATGACCTTCCTAAGATGCCATTTTTGACTTACCATTTTCAACATTTGGGACATTTTCCATCTCTTCCCACTGCCCCCACCTTTCATGACATCAATTTGTTCTTCCTGGTTTATATATAAATCTAGCATCTCCAATTAGTCATCCTCCACTCCTCTGCCTAGTCTATCTTTATCTTTTCATTGAATGGGACTCATTTAGTCATTTGATAGATTCATCTGTTTGTGTTTACAGGTTCTGGTATCTCTTTGTAGAGTAGTGGAAATATTTTAGAATTAAGGACAATTTATTATAAACAAAGTGATCTAACTTTAAACATTTATCATCCATCTATTTTGATATCTATTTTTCCCAATCCCACTGATATTGCAAAAATTTTCTCTAAGAGATGCTAACTATAGGCAAAGAGTGGCAAATTTGTGACCATCATTTGACTACTTCCTACTCTGGAACTTAAGCAGTCATATCATAGCAAATTTATCATTGCCCTACTTTCTTTGAGGTCACTAAGGATAGCCTAAAAATGAGTTTTAGTGCAACCATGAAACAATTGATTGAAATTGTTGGTGAAATGCAGTCTCTTTGATGTCTTTCTTCTAAATTCTGCTTTTAAGTAACAGTTACCACTGAATTATTACATGGATTATATATTTCAAACCAGCCAATTTTCTCTGTATTGATATATGGCCTCCCAACTATCTCTTTCTATTCCAATGTCCTAGAACTTTCTGTAAGTCGTTTTGATATTTGTGCAAAAATCATATATTCATTGGTTTGTTTTTTGGTAGGTTTTTGTTAGCATTTAATCTGAGTTTGAAAGTTCATTTGGCATCTTTTCCAATTTTTCTGAATAAGCTAATATTTTTCATATAACTGTGTACATATGCCCTTCATAATCTGACGTGTTCCTGTTCCTCCAAAATCAGCACAGAATTCAGCTTGTGGAAAGGTAATTCAGGATTATCATGTAGGCACACAATCTTGAAATGAAAAACAAGTTTTTAATTACAATTGGTTGTTTCAAACTTCCTTGATTTTTTTGGAATAAGCTTCATTTTTTTTAAGGCAGGGAATTAGAAAGAGTCTTGCATTATTAATGAGAGAGCTGGAATATATTTTCTAGACCTGTTTACAGAAGCAAGATTGAGAAAGAAATAGGACATAAGGTCTGTTTTAGAGAAATACTCATTACTGATAAATTTAGGCACACACAAAAAAGCCTCCCCTTACTGCCAGTATTCCTGCACTGATAATAAGAGAACACATTTAGAAATGTAATAAGCCATAGATGAATTATAAATAATGCTGCATTTTGTACTCAATCAATAGACATTTAAAAATAATTTTATACACACACACACATACAGACACAAACACACACAGGCCTAATGGCACCTGATGAAATGGCAAGTGATTTGATAAAATTGGTTCCCCAGTGATTGAATTGTAAGTTTAAATACAATTAAAATTTATCATTTTTCTGGAACCAATTGGATGGCATAACTTCTCTCAGATTAACAATCTTTTTAGGGTTAAGTATTACAACTCTAAAACAATACACTATTTAGCATTTTTTCTAAGGCACAGATTATAGAAGAAATAAAGGGTCTAAGATGCATTTGTCTTACTAATGTATGTCTTTTAGGATGGCTAGCATTAAAAAAGTGGAAAATAGCAAGTGTTAAGGAGGGTGTGTAAAAATTGGAATCTTTGTGCATCATTGGTGGGAATGTAGAATGATGTAGCTGCCCAAGAGGACAGTTTGTTCTTCGAAAAGTTAAACAGAATTACATATGACCCAGTAACTCCACTTCTCTGTATACGCCCCAAATATCTGAAAGTAGAAGCTCAGGAAGATATTTGGATAGCAGTATTTACAGCATCATTCACACTAGTCGAAAGGTAGAAACAACTCAAATGCCCATCAGCAGATGAATGGATAATCAAAATGTGGTATATAAATAAAACAGTGTATTACTCAGTCTTAAATAAGGAATGACATTCTGACACATGCTACAAAATGGAAGAACTTTGAAGACATTATGCTAAGTGAAATAAGCCTCTCACAGAATGACAAATATGATGGTACTTAGAATAGGTAAATTCATGAAGACAGCAAGTATAATAGAGGCTACCAGGGGCTGAGGGGAATGGGGAGCTCTCATTGAATCAGTAGAGTTACTATTTGGGATGCTGGTAGTTCTGAAAATGGTTAGTGGTCCTGGTTGGACAACACTATGAATGTGTATAACACCACTGAGTGGTACATTTAATAACACTTCAAATGGTAAATCTTATACTTTATCACAGTGAAAAAAAAAACTGTGTATATATCTTTAAAAAGGGTATTCTGAGATACAAATAAAATGAAGAATATAGTAATTATCTGTTATAATACATCAATTTAAAAATATAAATGGTACCTATTGGATACTGTTACTTAAAATTCCCTTTATTTAGTGATAAAAACACATGATGTACATTTTATTTATAGTTCCTTGCACTCAAGATTATAATGTAAATGCATACCTATTTTCATATACCTGTTCAAAGATAAAGTTTAAAATTTACCTTTTTTTCCCCAGGAGATCAGTTTCGATGAGATGAAAACATTTTCAAGATATTTTAATATCTTGTTATATTTAGTTTCAAATTTCTCCTGTAGTCTGTAGTATTTCCTTCTCAGTATTATTTTAGTCTAAGGAACTGTTGGCAATTTTAACAGTTCCATCAGAGTCCTTTTGATATGACTTCATCACCACCTAGTCATTGAGGGCCTGGAAAAATACATCATCACCACAGTTCTATCATCTGGATGGTTCTGGTGATGGCTGCGCCAGATAAACCATTTTCTACTTTTGAGTGCTGTCCCCATAAAGGATAATAACCACAGAGAGGAGGCAAACATATGATAAATTTCTCTAGTTAAGAGGCTTAGGAAGGGAGCCTTGAGGTGGTCTGTCACCAGGATCAATTTGAGTAATAAGTGATGCACAAAATTAAAGCAGAAAAACTATTAACCAAGAAATATCGTAAGATAGAAAAACCTACCACCCAGGATACCCAGGTCTATAGGGGGAGGAAAGACACAGCTATCAGAAATTGTCATCAATCATTAGTACAAATTTAGTAGTTATGGTAGTGATGTGAGCATATAGATAAAATGGTGGCTTACCTCTCTTCTCAAGCCCAGGGCAGTGATAGACCTATTTATGACCCATTAAGTTCACTGTGCTGGTGGTAGAGCCAGGCCAGCACTCCAAAAGGCAACATGGCTACAGATAACAAGAGTAATAAATTTAGGGCCAGGAATATTATGCTAAGAAATTCATTCTGGGGAAATAATTTTAGACAAGAAAAATCAAATACTTGATTTTCAATCAAACACTAAACCTATGTTCATGTCAGCATCATTAATAAAGAGGGAAAGAAACTGGAAAACAGGAAAATATTTGAGTGAATTTTGGAACCCTAACAGAACCAAGACATTATTTAGGAAATAAAAGTATCATCATGGAAATAATATAGAAACATAGAAAATGTCTGACATAATATTAAGTGAATAAAAGTGTATGAAAATAACGTATGTGGAGCATCTGTCATTTAACACATATGCTGGCATGTTGCTAATAACAGGATGTCTATAAAACTAAACATTAAAAAGCTGTGTTATAGTGGTGAGATGACTTTACAAATAACTTTCATGTCACTATTAGTGTATGGTGTACATATATGTATTATATAAGCATCATAATTATTTTTATAACAAAGTGCACACAAGTACAATGACTTTTTATGTTAATTAGAGTCCCTGATTTAAAAAATTTCCATACCTACAATAAACAACCAGCTAATTAATTGCAACAAAAAAGAATTTCTTAAAAATAGGTGGATAGTTCTCAGTAGTCATTGCTGAATAGAACAAAAGGAGCAGACCATGTTATGGCCTTGGATCAAATGATAGAATAGATTCCCCACCTAGTATGTTCTAGACCAGTTTTCCTCACCGAGTATTTATGAAAGCATCTGAGGAACAAAGACATCCAGTTTTCAATGATCGGTCTTCCAAAGAGGTTCTTAAATAAAAAGAAAGTGTGCAGTTAAATTGCTAACATCACCAGAAAATGTCACTTTTAATTGGATAGGAATTACGCAGTCAGGTGTGACAAGGAGAAAGGGGTTATTTATGAGCTAATAATTTAACAGAAATGCATCCTCATGCTTCTCAACTCTCTAGAGTGTTATCTCATGATTACCAAACACCCTGCTTAGATATGCCTTATTAGTTTCTCTTTTGGATATCTTCATTCTTAGGAAAACCATACTTCTGTGTGCTGGAATATGATGATGTTAGTGGTTTCAAATAGGAGCAGCTGCCTCAGCTGAACTAGTAATTCACAAAAATTAATCTACCTTTTACATTAATCTGTGCACTAATCAGAATGTTTCTTTAATCCTAAGAATTTTGTAAGACAGGCTAAATCACCCTGGTCCAGGTGACGTGCACTGCTTAAAGAAAAAGTAACAAAAAATATTATTCTGAAGGTTATTAAGCATTTTAGTCTAGTGCTGGTTGGTATCACCAGCAACTATAAAACATACTGAGCAAATCTAACAAATAGCAACTGATTCTTTCTGTCTCTGCAGATCAAATAATTAGGAGAAACTAAGTATATTTGCTGACGGCAATATGGAAGATAATGGTGCAAAGCAAGAATTTTAGGAAGACAAAAATGTGGTTTGGGATAACAGCTTGTGACTACTGCCATTATTAGGATGATGATTAACTGAATAACATTCATGAAAGCAGTTTCTAAGATGACTTGGAGGTTTTGCAGGTGCATAGTGACAGAAACTAAGGAAAGGCTACATAAGCTAGAAACAAACTCAAATAATCTACTGCCAAGGAATTATTATTGATCAGTTTATAGAGAAAAGACCAAGGAGCTTAAAGTTAGTTTTACCAAAATAGTCGATAATTCACAGGCCTATGCATCTTATTTCCATAAGATTAAATAAGTCAGATGGCTGTTGGTGTCATTTCACATTCCTAGAGTTCATACAAATGTTCCCTTTGTAAGATCAGTGGAGGAAAAGAGTGGGGTTTGGAAAGAAATTACTTTCGGAATATGTAGAACCAATCCTCCAACACTATTCTATATTGTTAGCATTAAAAAGAAAATGAAAGAATTTATCTTTGAAAATAAAAATTGAGTCTTCTCTGCTTCCAGCCACGAAGTATAACTCATTAACATACTTGCACTCCCAGTTGTAAATTCTTTGCAATTAGGAGACCATATGTTGGGCAGTAATGTTGTGGCATTGAATAAAAGGCAGGGCAGACTGTGATCCTTAGAAATGGGAAACACAAAAGGTGAGCTGAACGATTACCCTCACAAATATCCCCAAATTTCTGTCTTGAAGCAATTTCCCAACAAGGAACAGGAAGCAGATCCCAGGCAGAATGCTGGTCTTGGTGAGCTGTGAGAGCAGGGATAGGAATTGTGAGCTGCTGGAGCAGCCATGGCGTGCGGAGGGGATGACTGAAGAGAGAGCTGCAGGGGGTAGACCCCAGAGAAGTGAGTGTGCACATTCACCACAGCTTCTTGGCTAATGGGTAAGAGAAACATGCTTCGGTGAGATGCTGGCGGTCTAGCAGGGATCAACTGTTGCCGAAAGTATGGAATTCGGGAGGCACTGGAGTGGTTACAGTACAACCAGAATGAGGAATCGAGCCCATCACCTCAGGTATTCAGCTGAGGCCCTGGACAACCCCTGGCTTAGAGATAAAGAAAATAATCTAGAGTATGGGCATGCTGTAGTACTAGGTTTGAGCCCTAAATCGATCTAAACTAACAGTAAAATTAAGCATGGCCACACCAAAAGATGCCACCTCTAATTTAACTGCCTACCAGAACAAAGCTCAGTACCTTAAGGAGAGGGTATAACTAATTCATCTAGGGTGTGCATCTAGGGTGTGCAGAAAACTACCAGACGTGTTCAACATATTATCTGTACTTAATACACCTTATTACCTACACTTAAGAGAAAAAGAACTTAATAAATTCTGACATCATATCTGAGAATTTATACTTAGCAGAAAAGGATTATAAAGCAGATATTATAAATATGTTCAAGGACTCAAAGGAAAATATGATAAAAATGGACAAATGCATAAGGAATTTCAGTAAATAAATTCCACTTCTTGAGAGGGAAATGGGAATTCATTTGCAAACATTTTAATACAACATAGACTATACATAGTTTGTCATTTTTTTGTCTCTCCGCTTCCATTACTTTTTCTTTACTTTGATTTTCAATAGTTCGACAATTATATGCCAAGTACAGTTTTCTTTGTATTTATCCTGTCATTCTTAATTTTTGACCCTGTGATTATAATCAGCATTTTCATTTATTTTTCCCTCCTTCTATTTTCTCTGTCTCTGAACACTCTCAGGATGTTCTCTTTTCTCCCACTGTTCTAGAGTTTCATGATAATATGTTCTCATTTGGGTGTTTTTTAGCTATAATACTGGCACTTGTTGGACCTTTTCAATCTGTAAATGCATGGGTTTGGGTTATGAAAATATATATTGAACTATTTATTCCCTTCCACCTTTTCTTTCCCCATTCTTTAATTCCTGTGATTTAGATTCTGTAACATCTGGGCAGGTGCTATATTTTCAAATAATTTTTCTATCCTAGTATATATGTTTTTTGGTGCTTTTCTTTATTTACTTTCTAAGAGAATTCCTTGTCTTCAATTTCCAACACTCTATTTATTTTTAAATTCATAGTAACCCATTAATTTCAAAGAATTTGTCTTCTCTGAGTACTTCTTTTTAGATACCACTTTTGGCTTTATAGATGTAATCTATAGATGGGCTTGACTGTGAGTTAAAATGACCATGCCATGTATTGCAGGATCCTTGATTATGTTAAATGTTTTCTTTGGGGCTGGTTTTATTGATCAGATAGAATTCTTCCGATATCTTTCCTGGAGGGAAAACTAGGATCCAAGCCTGCTGAACAAGTAGTGGAAATGGAGGGGGGTAAAGGGTCTTACCTTTGTCTTCATTCAGAAACTTAACACTGCGTTCACCTATTTTGGTGCTCCCCAGTCCAGATTCCTGCTCAGCCATCCTGTCGGTGTTTTAATCTGCACTTTTTTTCCCAAGGTGGTAGGAGACAGTTGTCTGGCTGCATGGGATGGCAGAGCACAATTCAGAATCTGCCTTTGTGCAGGTTGTCAGACAGTGCTCCTAAATGCTTCACATGCATACCAGATCTTAGAATCACCTGTCGCTGCCAAGTCCCAAGCCCCTCTGCTACTCTCAGGTCTGCACTGGGTTGTTAGCTTCTTCCACTGTGAGCTTGGGTTCAATTTCACATGTGCACATTTGCAGCAGGAGATGGCAACTTGCCATCTACAAACTACAGCTTGCCCATTAGCCACCTGTTTTGATAAATGAAGTTTTATTAGAACATAGCTATAGCCATTAATTTTTGCATCATCTATGACAGATTTCATGCAACAGTGACAGAGCTGAGTAGTTATGACAGAGACTGTATTGTCCACAGACCAGATGCATTTGCCATCTGACTCTACAGAAATTATTTGCCAACCCCTGGTCTGGAGTGTCCTTTCTACATATGCATCTATTTTACAGTCTCCAAAATTTCATTTCTATTATTTCCTCTCCCTTCTTGCCTTTATTCTTATGGGTTATTTTTGTTTATCCTTTAGTATAATCTGTTTGGATTTCAAGTTGAAGTTAAACACAAGGTGTCAGTCTACCAGCTGCAAGCAACGCTTCCAGCTACCCTTCTTTGGCATCATCCCTGAAACTGCTTGATTGAGACACATTGATCTATCTAGTGGAAAGCAGATCTGTTCCAACATAAAGCCACAGAAGACTCCCACACCCTTTTTATCTTCTCTGTTTCTGTAACTGAATATTCAAATTCCTGTTCATCTCTCTGGCATCCAAGTTTTCCATGCTACCCTTGCTTTCACCAGTTGTAAAGGAAAACACCGTATAAGAAGATGCTGATATTAATTTAGTTTGACATATTTTCATCCAGATAACAAGTATGCAGGTGACATTGGGTTCAATCCCTAGAATGCTAAAATAGCAACAAAAAAAACAGTGATAATAAAAAGAACTATAAAAAAGACATGTTCACTGTCCTTAACAAACTGTAGCCTACTAAGGGATATGGGAATAAATATTTCAAATCAATACAGTATAAGCTATTATAGAGGTAAGAATAGCTAACATAGGGAGTAGATTTGCCTATGATAATCACAGAAAGCTTCATAGTGAGAGCTAAATACAATTCTGACATTTAGAGCAGGAAGGGTACTCCTGCCAAGAGACAAATATGTATGTGAAGATTCAAGTTATTCTTATAAAATTGGGCCATAAACTTCTACCACTATTCAGTTGCACAATCTCTAATAAGCTATTTAACTTCTTGAAGGTTTAGTTTTCTTATCTTTAAGATGAAGATTATATTAAGAGTTTCCTTATAGTTTTCCTCAAAGGATTAGATGAAATAATGTACTTGATAGATTTAACAGAAATCCTGGCACATAATAAATGCTTAGCAAAACATAATTATTAATGTTATTATTACAAATTATCTGTTTCCTTTTAAAGAGGGGATAATATTTTAGCCAAAAGAATAAATCTGTTACAACATTTCAAGCACGATGGTAGCTCAATAAAATTTTCTTAGTAATCTTCCAATCATCCTATAATTTACAGAATATAGACAGCTGATTTTTTTTTCCAACAGCTTTGAATGGGCCTGTTAAGGATGATTCACAATTGGAAATTGTAAGGATAGAATCAGGATCACCTGAATTCATGTTCACCCAAATTAATTTCACAACTTTTTTGAAAAATCAATAATTCAACTACTTATAATTTATATCTATTTCTCCTAGACATATCTTATCTAGCAACTTGGGTAACATTACTTCAAGAAAATAATCAATATATTTTTTTCTAGCTGCTACTACAACTTAACGTTTCCTTTCATTTTGTTTGGTTTTCATTTTGAGAGGAAACACTTAGAAACACATACACTCTGAGTTGTTTTTTTAAAAAGCAACATTGAAGCATCTATAGATCTATAAGTGGATGAAGATATAAAAATGTGATGTAATTTGGTACACTGTTGATTTAATTTTTTTTGTATTCTATTTCATTAGCCTTTTATAAAAATGGACATGACTAGAGATCTGGCAAACTTCTAGGGTTTAGATTAGAGTGATATTTGGAACTGATATGCCAAGTCAAGCACAGTAAGTGAGTGGTTCTGTTTGGGTCTCTTTGATAATCTACTGGAAACATACATGAGTGAGTTTTCAGGAATCACAGAAGCAATCAACAGGGTCATTTGATTGGAGTGTTTCTATTCTTGCACAGTTAGGTGTCCATTTCTTATGTAAGCTCAAATTATGCTTTGCAGTATAATCCTTGACCTAAATATTGGTAGAAATCTTTCAAAGGGTCTCTCTGTAAGGTATTAGCATTGCATATTTTGATAATTTCCTTTGCAGAATTCTTGTGACAAATGCTTTTCTAAGCTTCTTAATCTCTCTGGAAATGGCACAGCATTTTACCCATATTTAAGATGAAATCACTTTCCATTTTGTATAAGAGAAGTTTTAAGCCAATGGAAAGGCTCCAAACTGAGCAGATATTTAAAAAGACTTAGTTTCAGTCATTAGAATGTAAACCATTGAAGGAAAATGTTCTTTTGGCTGCTGTAAATGTCACATTGGGAACAGATGCTGGCAAAGCATGCAGGAGCTATAGCGGCACCAGCCTTTGAGGATAAGCTGGGGCCAGGAATGCACAGGACTGGAGGTGGGGAAACAGACCAAATGTCAGAGGCTGGCTGTTATGGGAGAAGCTTGGAAGCCTAAAGCGGGGACTGAGGAGCTTAGAAAGCTCGTGCTCAGCAGTGCACCCAAGAGAAAGACGTCCTGTCCACTCAGCATTTACCACAGGTCCTCAAGGAAGTCCCTGTGGTGACTGTAACAGCAAAGTCATAGATTTATTTGTTCAAAATATTAACTTTCTCTCAGGAGGCCCTGTTTCTGTTCACTGTTAGAAAAAATGACTTTACCAATACAAAATAGATTAATTCAATCCAGCAATTTTTTTCCTTCAAATTTGTGATTTATATTTAGTCCTAGTTCAATTTAAATTTTCATTGCCAAGTTCCCTCCATCCTTGGTTGGACTCTATTGCAACAAAAAAAGCTTGGTGAGCTCATGCTTGGCATTGTACTTAAAGCGAAGAGGTCAGGCCAATGGAGCATTTATGACATGGCCTCAAGGAAGTCCCTTGCATGACTCTATTGCAACAAAATCTTCTCCAGGTATTGACAAGCTAGAGTGTGTGTGTTGAGGGTATTCTTGATCTTGATCTCATCTGACTCTCAATCCTGTAACAATGCTGGAAGGCAGTTGAATTCCAAATAACTAACTCTTTCAGCTTCTGTCTTTCTTTGTGGTGGTTCTCAGGGATTTCTTTCCCTCCCATATCCATGGCATCAGAGGCCCCACAGAATTATAGCTACTAGTTACTCACTCAAAACTGGATGCTACTCACGTCTCTCTATTGCTATGTTCTCACCCTACCAGTCAGTCTTGATGAGCAATGGCAGACTATGCTGCATTACCTTTGTTATACTCCAAACCATACCAGCCAGAATCCCCTTGCCTCCAGTGCCAAATTAGAGTTGATCACAAGAGAAACACATGCAAGGTATAGTAGAGGGAAGTGAATTATCAGCCACTGCTTCTGAAGGTATTGCTGCAACAAGATGCAGTAAAAGAGGCAGAAGTAATAGGTGGGTTTTAAATTGTTCTCTTTTCTGCTCTATATGAGGTTTTTCTTTCCAGCTGCTAGTTCTGCTGGTAAACAGAACCACCACTGCACACTTAACTGTGGACCCACAGAGGAGGATGCAGCCCTGAGAGAATAGATGCCTATAGACCTCTGCAAGCTGTTCCTGATGGTCCCACCTCCAGCTCTGGAAGAGCTTGGCTTCTCCGATTGACTAATTAATTTCCTTATCCTGCAACCCCTGCCCCTGCCCCTCACTTTTAGACCTTCACTTCTTCATATCTTCCCCAAATTGGTTTAATTCCTATAATAATTCTATATTGCACAGCATTAATAGGGAGTCTGCTCCTCTGAGCAAACTCTGAAACAGTTTGCTCATTCTCTTTGCTAAATGTGACATCACCCAAGCTCAAGAGGAATGTGGATTCTTCTGCATCATTCTTTGTTTCCACAATTTCACATTTGGAAGCAGAAATCACCCTAAAATTGCCAACTCCTGGATTTCTGGATAGGTCAGATAATAGGTGATGGTCCAGACCATTCTCTTTCCCTGCCCACCTCACCCATCCAGAATGTCCTTGCTCATTCTACCATGGGAAGGAGGGGTGCAGGGAACAGAAACAATTCTGGTCCACACCCTACATTTCATCTCATCTCTATAGAGGTTCATAATATCATAAAATCTAATACATAATATGTATTCTCATTCTTTGTGTGTTACACCTGTTATGGTGTCTTTTGAACCCCAATACAAGATTTAGCTTCTTTGTTCTGCTTGTCCTTATGAGGGTGGCCACTGGGAAAAGAAAACGAAAATTAACCCCTTATGTAATGTCTTCGTGCATTTAATGTTTAGGCTGTCACAGCCCTTCACCTGCTCCGAATTGGGTGAGGAATATTGTTTAGTATAGCCTCTGGCTTTCTGCTTCCACTCACTTAGGGACTGCAAAAGCCTTTTCAGGAGAGCTAGGACAGATTCTAAGAAAACAGCAGGAAATTGGCAAGACTCCTGGGGAGGCCCTTGTCACTGGCTTGTTTTTGCTTTTGTTGGTGAGGAAAGGGTACCACATGTGGGCAGAAAGGGGTTTTGGAAGCCAAGGACTTGGATCTCTGAAGATTTCTGTTGACTGTGGGTTTGCTGTCTGGATCTGGACACTTATATACATTCTTTTTATAAATATGCCAATTAACAATAATAAATACCAAATGCTGGAAAGTACTGCTTTTGTTCTTTAGTTTGAATCCCCCTGAAATCCCTTTCTTATTGGCATCTTTACTATCCTGATCCTTTGCAACTACATCTGTATTGAATTTATCTTCTTAACCTCTTACATTTAATTGTGTTCATACTTTTACTTTAATTTTGTTCCTAATTTTTCACATGTCTTGAAATGTTAGTCACCAGAATTCCTCCTAGCATGCTATGAAAATAGTTCAAACTTACCTGGTGTCCACCTCTATCTGAGTCCTAAGCTAAAAACTGATGTAAACACCCTCCCTCAAGCCCACCACAAACACAAAAAGGACAGTCTATGAATCTTTCCCATTCTTTGTCTAAAAAACTTTATTTGCATTGCCAGCCATGGAAAGGGTTTTTTTGTAGGTAACTTGGCATTTTCTAGTGGTCATAGTCATGATGCCTATGATGCTTATTTCATACCCACTTAGTCTGTGATAAATAGCCACTTGATTGAGTCATTTCAGGTTCAGCGTACTGCCTGGAGTCCTCAAACCAAAGCAAACAGGATACTGCTCCCTAGTGAAAATGCATGTGTAAGGATGATCTAAGTCATAAACAAACAATAAAAATTAATAATGATAGTAATTGTCAGGCACTTTACATATACTGTCTCATTATTTTAAGTGATCTTAAATATGTGAAGTATACCATGAAGAAGTTTACCGCCCATAATGTTAAGTAACATGACAGTTGTTATATCACTGGTTCTCGCTATAGGCAGCATTAGAACCCTGTACTGTATGGTTCCAGAGACTGGCTCCTAACTCTACACTCTACTGCTGGAGCATTGCTCAGAGCATCCTTTTTTTTTATAGCTCCCTCCTGGATAACTCACTATTGATTTGCCAAGGCAAATATTCCCTAGAGGCCACTCACACTGCCCCCAGACCTCCTACTGCTAGCAGATCTTTCAGCTGCCACACCTGCTGACTTTCTAGGGGGCCCAGGCTTCTAGCAAACCTAGGTCAAGGCCTCTACCCTGGTAAGAATATAGCAAATGCCACTTTCCAAAGAGAATGGTAAGATCATTGAACATGTATAATATTGATTCTGTAAAAACCCCTTCATTTTGTATTTCTATTAAATCTCTCATTTAGAATAAAGGGAAAGAGATACCCTATGATGTGAGAAAACCACTGCTTGGTGGACCATGAAAAAAGACCTAGGAAGTAACACTTCTAATTCTCTCCCATCCTGTGGTATCAGTCTCCATCAAAAGCGGCTCATGCCCTGCCTGTGCTATAAAACCTTCTGTGACATTATCAGACTGAAGCGGTTACTCTGATTTTAAATGTAATAGGAGGATTACTTATCCCACACAATCAGATACATAATAAATGCTGGGAGGATCATCAAAGCTTTGCAAGAGTATGTGAGCTGTAGTGTTTTGGTGATGTCTGCCTGCTGTGGACTATTGATTTCTACAAAAAGAAGTACAATTTCTGAAATGAGAAGAAATATATGAGCAAATTCATTAAAATGAAAATAAGTCCTGTGATGAGAAGACATTTGATGAAGTGAATTTTTCCTTGATCCCAGGTATTTCTGAGAGATCCAACCTGCTCATACAAATAATGGTATTGATACCGATGTTAAACAACATCTGAAACTTTGTTTTTCAAATTTCTGTATCAATGTGCTAAGTGCTTTACATGTGTTATCATATTTCTTCTAAAAATTTCATGAGGCAGATATGATTATATTTTGCATTTTACACATGAAGAAAACATGATTTTGAGTAGTTTACTAATTTCCCAGTGTCACCGTGGTATTAAATAGGTCTGCCAGAATTTAAAATCATACCTATCTGATCCCGGGGACTGTGCTCATAAATACTGTCTTTGCACTATAGGCTGCAAAGTGGTAAAAGTTGCACTCTGGCCACTGGCTCTCATTGACTCTGAGTTTGTTTGGACTGATGCCTGTCCACCCCACTTCCCTTCTATACATTTTTCTATTATCTCAATTAGTTTTCCAGTATCCCCATGGATGATATGTACTTTGTGTGTCAAATTGACTGAACCACAGGGTTCCCAGATAGTTGGTCAAGTATTATTCTGTGTGTTTTTCGGTGAGATTAACAATTAGCAGACTGAGTAAAGATGTTTGCTCTCCCTAAAGTAGGTGGGCCTCATCCAATCTGTTGAAAGTCTGAATTAAATAAAAAGGGTGACTCTCCCTTGAGTAAGAGAGAATTCTTCCTGCCTGACTGCCTTTGCCCTGAAACATTGGCTTTTCTTCCTTCCTTTGGACTCACACTCAATCATTGGCTCTCTCTGAGTCTCTAGACTGCTGGCCCTTGGATTGGATTGGCTCTTGTTTTTCTCCAGCCTTCAGACTCAGACTGAAACTGAATCATAGGCTCTCTCTCATTCATTCATATATATAAAATCAGAGCATCACAGATAAGCTTAATCTATGGTAAAATCTTAAAATCAGGTATTTTCTTTTTGTAGTCTCATCACCTTATTTCATAGTCTGTTCTATATTACAATACATGAAGATGTTGTTAACACCAGAAACTGGGAACTACTAGTTTAGTGTTTTAGGGAATATCTCCATGATCTTTTGATTTTATTTGTTTCCAAAACTTATTCTCTAGTTTCTATTTTATTGACTAATCCTGACATTTCAATTTGTTTAACCTCTTTGAATTGATGCATTTTATAAATTGCTCAATCTCTATTAAAGGTGTTATCACATACCCCCTTGTTTCATACGGTGCATCCCTTCCAACTTTCTCTATACTCATATTCAGTCTAGGCTCCCAGGTCTGCAACTAGAATACCAGGTCCACTTGTTTAGAACAAGAGCTCAGACCATGCCTTCTTCATGATTGTCAACATGAGTCTACCTTTAAAGTTGTGGAATACCACCAAGAAGTAAAAGCAAAGGCTTAAACATATACATACTAAATCTAACAGTTTATCTTTACATACACTAATAGGAGAAAGAGTAGAGTTCAGTGGTGGGTATTTAGAAGATTTAAACACAAAAGATAATATGGAAAAGCTATAGCATTCACAACTTTTGGAAATCTGTACCAACATATATGTTAATCCCATCTTGAGGTCCCACTAACTGAAGATATGTAGTACTCAGGAGCCCAACAGTGTCTCAGTGGTCTCCTGTGAATGATTTAATGCAGTACCATGGCACAAAGGTATCTTCATGCAGATTAGTAGCACAGCTGTTTTTATTGCTCCAATCTCTGCCCTAAATTCCAAATTTGTATATCTGCAATACACATCTCAAAGTGAATACATTTAAAGGAGTATATTTTTTCACTTAATTGTTCCCTTTGCTCTTTTAAGCTCAGCAAATAGTTTCCTCTTCCCCCTAAATTTCCATTCAAAAGTATAGGTTAGACTTCTCTAATTCTTCAAAAAGTTGTATTTCAAAAATCTGTCTGAAATTTCTTCTCTTTTCTCCAGTGATATAGCCCATTATAACTACATCATTTTACATCTAGTCTGCTGCAGTAGCCTAATTATTTTTTCTGCTTTTGCATCCTTATAACTTTTTCCTCAAGGAGCAGTCAGAATGATATGCTAAGATTTAATACAATTAAGCTACTCCTTGGCTTAAAACCTTGCATTGGCTTTGACTTCACCTCCTATTACTTCTGTAATAAAATATCACAAAATCCATCACTTAAAGCAACACAAATGTATTATTTTATAGTTCTGCAGTTCGGAAGTCCAAATGAGTCTCAAGAGGCTAAAATCCAGGTGTCAATCTGCATTCTTTCTGGAGGTTCTAGGGGAGAACCTGTTTCCTTGCTTTTTCCAGCTTCTAGAGTCTGCGTGCATTCTTTAGCTCTTGGACCCCTGTCGTCTTCAAAGTCAGAAATATTAAGCCTTTGTCAAGTTCCACCACTCTAACACTGACTCTTCTGCCTTCTGCTTCTACTTTTAAGGACCCCTGTGATTATGTTGGGCCCACCTGAATAATGCAGTGTGAGCTCCCTATTTTAAGGGAAGCTGATTAGCAACCTTAATTCATCCTTGTCATGTAAAGTAACACATTCACAGGTAAGGGGATTAAGACAGAGACATCCTTAGGTCATTATTCTGCCTACCAGAAGCTTATGAAATAAATTTTCAAAAAATACAGATCATTTTTTAAATATTAAATCTCCCTACTCTTGGCCCCTGCCCAACTCTCATTCTCCATTTCAGACAACCCTCTCTTTGTTCACTAGGCTCTTGTTGCACTGGTCTTTAGTGATTTTCTGATCTAACCAAATATCCCCTGCTTCAGGACCTTTACACTTGCTCTTCCTTTGTGTGAAAGGGTATGTCCCCAGATGTTTGCTTAGCTCATTCTTGTCATCTATTTCATTTTCTCAGAGAAATCTTTCTGACACTCCATATAAAATAGTTCCAAATGTTACACTATTTTAATTTATTCCCTTCACAGAACTTTTCACCAGCTGAAACTGCCTTATTCGTTTCCTCTAGAAAGAAAGATATAAATGAATAGGAACCTTTCTGTTGTTTTAACAACTTTCCATCCAGAGTTTACAATAATAACACCTTGCTTGTAAGTTCTTAGTATATATTTGTTGAATATATGATTAAATAATTTTATGTATAAATTTTAAGTGGTCAGTAAAATTGCAATATTTCCAGAATCTCTCACCTGGCTTTAGTACATCTCCATATCAATAGGTAATTACATGGGCCGAGCTAGGGCTTATCTGGTTTGGAGAGGTTGGGTAGAGCTCTCTCTTCTTCTGCAGCCAGGTCTAGAGAGAGAGATGGAATGACTACTTATAAGAAATAAATGGGTATCTCCCACTTTAATTCTCTCTTTGACTGATTATGGTTTCAAAGTTATTTTGCCCCGGGACTTTCCCTCCAGAGTTATATCTGGAAGTAGTCAGCAGGACCTCTGAACCCAAAATCTGTCTACATGGGTGTGACCCTTGGGCAAGCTGCCTCTAAGGATGGTGGGGAGGCTCCAGTGGCTGCAGCGATAGAGGATGAAGCTTCACTAGGGAACCCTCTATATGTGGGGATTCCACTTGGAGAGTCCCTAGTGGGGAATTGGTCTAGGGTAGAGCACCTCCTGGAGGGGTGGGGCCTTCCCCAGAATTGGGGAAGGGTGGAGACATTGGAAGCTGAACAATTATCCCTCCATCAAATAGAACACTGCTTAGAGGCCCTGAATGGCTATGTAGCTGCTGGGATTGTAGGGTCTTTTTTCATCAAGATAGTGAAAAGCGTTTTTAAGGAAAGAGAGAGAGTTAAAGGAGAGAGATAGGGTTATTGAGAGGGAGAGACTTTGGCAGAGAGAGACACACTTTGGCATGGCTTGGAAGAGCTAGGCAATGACCTACGGGATGCCCTTAAGAAGGAGAGACAGTTATTGAGAAGACAGGTCACACTCCTGGAAGATATGTTAGCAGCAAGGGAGGAGGCAGCAGGAGAGTCCACATCGCAGGAGGCCATGGGGGCAGGGGAGGAAAGAGCAGTGCCTTCAGCTCCAGAGATGGTAGATGAGACGTCAGGAGAGGATGAGAGGATGTGGCCTAGGGCTGATCTGTTGCTGAGGCCACTGCCCAAGGCACCAGCCTCTCCTGTATTAAAGGCCTGCCCAGTTATAATTAAGATGACTGCAGCTTCTCAGGGGGAGAAGCCACCCCCTCCCCAGGTTGTGGAGCATTCCATGGTCCGCCCCTGTACCCAGGATGAGCTGGTGGCCGTGAGTGTCCGGTATCGGCAGAAGCCAACGGAATCTCTGCCCATATGGCTTTTGTGTCCCTGGTATATGGAAAACATTGTTATGTCAGGTTTGAAAATGAGTAGACTGGCTTCCCTGATGACTCACCCTTCTCTCTGGTAGCAGTTGGAAAGTACACTTCACACCTCAGGGAACTGGGCACTTTTGGATTGACTGACAGCAGCCATCAAGCAGCCTGGCTTAATCAGGGTGATTTACCATACTTTCCAACTAGCTGGAAAATGTATGCAGGGCTCCAGCAGGTGTTAAGGGAGCTGGGTATGAAAAATATCATCTAAAATATGGACCCACCCCCAGCACCCGATAAGGAGTTATTCACCATAGGAATGAGAAATTTGGTGGTCCATATAGCTCCCACATCTCTCTTTGGATCCCTAGTGACTATTCTTGCCCCACACATGGGGAAACCCATAAGTGAGGCTACTCATACTTTAGCAGATCTGGGGGAGGTTGAAACAATAAGAGCACAGAAGGAAGTATGGGCTACAAATGAAAGGAGAGGTGCAAAGGGCCCGTGAAAGTCTCAAGGACTCAAATGTGGGCTGATTTGATAAAGGCCAGAGTAGTGAAAAAACAGTTTTATGCGCAGCCCATTGGGAACTTGTTAAAACTGTGGCACCAATTAAAGCCAGAGCAGCAGTTCTAACTGCTGAGGTCCAGGACACAGAAGCTGGAGGCAAAGCCCCATGTTGGGCATGTGTCCTTCAAGACTTCCTGGGGACAGTACTCAGGCTCTGCCTGGGCCCTTACCCCCACAGAAGGCTCAAGGCCCCCCACCTTGGGGGACATTGTGGGGACCAGAGGCCATATGTAAAATTAGCAATTCATTGGTCCCCTGTGAATGTACAATGTGCCCTGGCACTGGTGGACACAGGAGCTGAATGTTCTCTGATTTACAGCAACCCTGAGTGTTTTCCTGGAACTCCTGCTGTGATAGATGGCTATGGGGGGAAGGCAATTAGAGTGAAGAAAGCCCAAATCCCATGGGGGATAGGACGTTTACCCCTAAAGGAGTATACTGTATTCATTTCTCCCATCCCTGAATACATTATTGGGGTGGATATCCTGCAGGGCAGGTGAGTTCAGACTGAGGGCATGTGTGATAAAGACAGTTCTGAAGGGACATGCTAAGCACCCACCTATAGCTCTGCCTGTACCTCAGTGAGACAAATACTAAGAGTATAAATTGCCTGAGGGTACAAGAAAATTGGAAAAACTCTACAACAGTTGGGGAAGGTGGGCCACATAAAGCCCACTCATAGTCCTTTTAATTCCCCAGTGCGGCCAGTGAAAATGCCAAACAGCTCCTGGCATATGACCGGGGACTACAGGGAATTGAATAAAGTCACACCCCCTTTGCATGCTGCTGTCCCCTCTATAGCAGCCTTTATGGACACATTCAGTCATGAACTAGGGACATATAATTATGTTGTGGACCTTGCTAATGCTTTCTTCTCTACTGACATAGCACAGGAAAGTCAGGAACAGTTTGCCTTCACGTGGGAAGGCCGGCAGTGGATGTTCACTGTTCTTCCACAGGGAAACCTCCACAGTTCCACCATTTCTCAAGGACTTGTAGCCCAGGACTTGGCCACATGGAAGAAACCACAAATGGTGTTGTTGTATCACTATGTGAATGATATCATGCTCACGTCTGATTCTCTTGCAGATTTAGAAGGGGCAGTTCCTAGACTGCTGCAACATCTACAGGAGAAAGGGTGGGCTGTGAACAGCACCGGTTCAGGAATCTGGTTTGTCTGTAAAGTCCTTGGGGGTCATCTGGTTGGGTAAAACTAAATTCTTGAAGCAGTCATAGGCAAGGTCCAGGCTTTCCCTACCCCTACCACTGTGGCAATCTTACAAGAGCTTTTGGGTCTTTAGGCTACTGGAGAGTATTTATCCTGCACTTGGCACAAATTCTGAAGCCCTTATACTTGTTGGTATGAAAGTGCATCAGGTGGGTTTGAGATGAGACATGTGCAGCTGCTTTACTGCTGCTAAGCAAACTGTCAATGAACTCATCAGGGCCCTGTGAGCTATATGTTCATGTAACCGAAGATGGTTTTGGATGGGGCCTTTGGCTGCAGCTTGAATGGACACACCAACTCATTGGATTCTGGTCACAATTGTGGAAAGGAGCAGAGGTCCGGTACACCTTGATAGAGAAGCAACTGGCTGCTGTTTACCATGCCTTGCTGGCTACAGAGCCCATCACCGCAAAAGCTCTGACCAAGGTAATAACCCACCTATCCTATTCTGGGGTGGGTGCGAGTCTGGACCCAAAGACCACAGAGTGGTGTGGCAAAGACACCTACACTAGCCAAATGGGGTGTATATATACAGCAGTGTAGCACCCTCTCTACTAGCCCCTTAAGTGGAGAACTCCAACATTTACTGGGCCAGTGACGTATACCAGTAGAAAACAGGAAGAACTTGCTTTTGAGCCATTGGTAACCAAGATTCCTTATTAGGAGGGAAAATCCCTATACCTGAAGATGTTTGGTATACAGATGGCTCCAGTTGTGGGCAGCCCCTGAAGTAGAGAGGTGTGGTTTTCCATTTGATGACTGAGACACTATGGATAGAGGATGGAGAGGGGAAGAACAGTTAATGGGCTGAGTTGCAGGCAGTGTGGCTCGTGATCACCCAGAAGCTCTCCCCTGTAGTTGTTTACAGTGACAGCTGGGCTGTCTATCAGGGCTTGGCCCTGTGGTTACCAACATGGTACCATGCCAACTAGATTGTTGGTCACTGACCCCTTTAGGGGCAATAGTTGTGGCAAACTTATGGGCCTCTAGTAAGACTAAGACCGTTACTGGCCATTTGCCTTTGGCATCCCTAGGGAATGATGAAGCAGACACATTGAACCTGGTACACTGGCTAGAAGGAAAGCTTCACTCTGATGGAGCCCAATGGTTACATCAGTGTTTGTTGCATACAGGACAAAAGACAATTTGGGTTGTAATTTGTTGGTGGGGCTTGCCATTGACCTTTGAAAAAGTCAGCAGAGCCCGGAGGGAGTGCCTTGTGTGCTCTAAGAGGGACTTACACCAAGTCCCACAGCAGCATGGTAAATGGGCCCATACCCCTTGTCAGGTGGCAGATGGACTACATCGGGCCTCTGCCCATATCAGAAGAATATCAATATATCATGACTTGTGTGGACATAGCTCCTGGTCTGTTTGTTGCTTTTCCTGCACACTGTACAGATCAGCAAACCACCAAGAGGGGCCTAAAGCATCTCTTTGCAGCCTATGGCCAGCCACAGGTGATTGAGAGTGATCAAGGCACCCCTACTTTACTAGACATACATTATAAGAATGCATGCAGCAATTAGGAATAAAGTGGAAGCTTCATGTACCATATAACCCTACCCGGGCAGGCATGGTAGAGATGTACAGTGATTTGTTGAAATCTGGCCTGAAGTCAGACACCAATAGTCTAGGGGGCTGGTCATTTTGCTTGCGGAGAGTGCTATGGCGTTTGAATGAGAAGCCCCTAAAAGGAGCCTTAAGCACTGTGAACATGCTAACACACCTTGCTGCCTTGTCTATACAACTGTGTGTGCAAACCAAAGAGGAGTTATTGAAGCCAGAATATGGCCAGCAGAGCAGCACCCTGCTGCCAGCCCCTACTGCGTTAAACCCTGGAGAGACTGTTGAAAGGTCATAGCCCTGAACATTTTGGTGCATGGACCAGTGATGGCTGGCTTTTCTGGTATCTTGGGGAAAAGGCCTGTTAGTTGGCCTCCTGTGTATTCCCGGAGTAAAAGCAGAGTGGTCTCCAAAGATCATGGTAGTGTACCCAAAATATCTGGGAGGTAAGAGCATCTTATGGGGAAGTTTTGTTTTATCTTTATGGCCACTGCATGTACCTCCCAAAGCCTATGTAATGACCCATCTGTAATGCCCACAGAGAAGGGGATGAAAATCTGATATACTAGACTAGGACAAGACCCCATTCCTGCCACTGTCCTATCACAGGACTACTCTTTTGCATACATCTTACCTGATGCATGTTTTGCATGCATTTACCTGATGCATCCTACCATGACAAGATTTGCCATGTTTAATTCGTCATTAAAACATGTATCTTATCACTGTTAAGGTTATTTTCTTCTATAGTCCTTGTGGCCTGGATGCACTTCCTGGCTCTAACTGCTGTGTGGTGATTGCTCTGAACTCTGTACCTATTCAGCTACTGACTGCCTATGGAATGGGTGAACTATGGACTTAATCTGCATAGGACTTTGAACCTAGGTGAATATTCCAGTTTGAGGATTATCATAACTTTGTTATTAGTTTGTTTATAATGCTCCAGTTTTCTCACACAGGGGCCATTTCAGAAGATGGAGAACATGTAGACTGTGAGGTAAGATTTCTGGAGTGGTGGACTGTGAGTAAAATTGCAATATTTCTAGAATTTCTTGTGCAGCATTAGTGCATCTCCATTATCAATAGGTGTTTCCAAAGGATGTAGATAAGTAGTCCATCTCCATATCAATAAGTAATTACATGGGTGAGTGCAGGCTTACCTGGACTGGAGAGGTTGGGTAGAGCTCTTTCTTCTGCTGCAGCCTGGTTGAGAGATGGGGCGACTGCTTATAAGAAATCAAGGTATTTCTTAAACTTTATTTCTCTCTTTGACTGATTTCTGTTTCAAAGGTATTTTGCTCTGGGATTTTTCCCCCAGAGTTACATAAGTGAATGTCACCAAATCAATCATGCACTTATGTTTCTTTTCTTTCAGTAGGAATAGGATTTGTCAGTCTGTGTTCCATCTCCAAAGAGCTATACCTTATTTCCAAGGCAGGAAGCTTCAATGCTTGCTCCCTCTGAGGTACCATAAACCATTCCTCTAAGGGCATTTTTAGTTCACAACAAAGTTGTTTTTATTCTGCAGTTACTTAATCCTTTTTTCATCTGATGCTCTAGGAAACAAAAAAGTAGCTGCTCTCAGAGGGATGGACTAGAGAATTACATTAATTTAGAAAATAAGAGAATTTACTATAGGTTCTGTAATCTAAATGGAATGTGAAGGTCACTCTGTGCTTCTTTACTTGCATATAGTGCACCTCCTGTTCTTCCATTTCATGCAAATTCTTTTTGTGCTAGCTTGCTACAGATTTGGAAATCTAGTCAGTCACATGCTGCTCCAAATACATCTGAGACAAAAGCTATTGCATTAGCTCTAAGAGAGCACCTTTGAAAGCTTGACCTAACACTTTTAGGATCTGTTCTGATTAGATTTAAAATTTTTTTTATGTCTCTTGTACATTTCTCTTGTTGCTTGAGCCTTCAAGTTGAGAAGAACCTGTTCATTCCTTCCAAGATCCTGGCAGACTCATTCCTACCCTGTGCATCCCCATTAAGGTGCTCAGAGTATAAGGAAAGAAAAGAAATATTCCCATTTTCCATTTGACTACATGTGTTATGTAATTTAAGAATCATTGTAGGCACAGATCATCTATTTTTTGTTTAGCAGGATATACTTAGTAAATAGCAGGTACTTGTGCTCAATTAATATTAGTTTAATTAATTGATTGTCACCTTTAATACTTAGAATCTTTTAAGACTTCAGAATGGATAAAATTATTAATTTTTGTTTGAGTAGAGGAATAACCCACTTGCACTAGTTCCTAATCATGTACTTGCTACTTGCTCCAAACTGGACATAAAAAACAAATTTTAATTTTGTTCACACTATTGAAAATAGATAGACTAGTGCCTAATGTAATAAGGCAAACTTACCACAGGCACTTCTATTCATTTCTAAAGCCATGTTTTATTGGTGCAGGTAGGACCCTGGCATTACATACTACATACTTTCCTTCAACTCTTGTTTTTCATTAATCTCAATTCCACTGAGACAGTTCCATTATATGGGTAACTCCCTGAAGAATTTGACATCTAGGGTAATTCTCTTCTGTATACTTGAGCGCAATATATGATATTTATATAGTCCTACCTTCCAAGGAGTGCAAAGCACTTGATAAATATCATTTCATTGATCCAATTCACTTTTCTGATCAGTAAATGGCAGGAATTGGTATCACCATTTAGCAGTAAGAGAAAACTCTGGGAAGTAAAATGCAAAATGATTCCCAAGACCAGAAGAGGGACAGAAGTATCTTGGTCACAGAGTTTAAGGAAAAGCTCTTCTGAGTCCCCCAAACTTACCTTTCCTCTCAATTTATTTCTTAAGCTCTAATTTTTAAAGAAACAGTCATTTTATCTTATCTGTTTTGATTTTTTAAAAATACAGACCTTGATTTTAAGTCTTCTTGTTATTGCAAGTCTGGAAAATATATAATTCTTCCTCCTGCTACACAATTTGTCTCTAAAGTCCATCTAATACTGCCCCTCCTTCTTATGTTCAATTAACAATCACAATGAAGTTACTTGAAATAACTTGAGAAGTTGTTTCCCCCACTCCTAATATTACCAAAAAGGAAATGAAAGTCTAGTGTAAGAATAGGATTTGCCTGCAGTCACATTGTTTGAGAAGAGAAGAGGTAATGCTGGAATTAACTCTTTCTGACTTTAATAATTTTTGTTATTACTATACAATAATTCAGAAACAGGAAGGAATTAGGTTTAAAGGTTAAAATTCATGTCACAATATGGAAGGGGAAAGATATTTCAGACCTCCTCCTGTTTTAGGTAGGCTTTGTTGTCACTGCTGTTGTATTATTTTTACTACTTTTGTATCTCTAGTACTTAGTGTAAATCTTAAACAATTGACACCTTGTTCTTACGGCTGCAGAAGATAGATATACTAATATCTTTGACTGTAAGATAGATACACTAACATCTTTGATTGCATCTGACATCCTAAAATGGACACTATAATGCTGTGGTTTAAATTAGCCAGTTCAGGTGTGATGAAGAATTTTTTTGAAATGTGCTTATTGTCTCTTGACTTTTCAAGATTACCTCAAGCATCTTGAGTCATTCCAAGTAAGAAGTACAGAAATACTTAGGACACTTTTGGAGAGTAAATAATGCTTCAACTATCTCATCAACACATTTTAATACAGATGAAGGCAGATTACAGGAGACATCTATAGCATCTTTGAAAAAATTTCTTAAAAGAGGATAGACCTGTGAATGCACTATTTGTGTCTATCGATATGGTAAGGTAGGTCCTTTGCTTTTAATCAGTTCTTACCAGAGAGAGAGATGATTTGGAGTCAAACAATGTTTTCTGTTTTGTCATTGAAATCAACATTAAAGATTGTTCTTCTGATTGACTCAGTGACCACAAACATTGCCAAATTCCTGATGGTGGATGGAATGCGATGTTAAAACAATGACATGAACTGTCTCCACTAGAAGGGAAGCTTCATGAGGGAGGTACTTTTTGTTTCTCTTTCTGTCCCTCCCTCTTTCAAAAAAAATAGTTATTGATGTATTACCAGATCAAGAAGGAGACTACTCTAATCAGAACCCGAATGCTGTCTCATCAATTCATAAATCTCATTCGTGTTTTCTCCAAGTCCCATCTCAACCCCAGACCCACTAGTTCACCTACCCTCTGGAGGACCCTCATACCCATAAGGCTCTGCTCTCCTAAAAAAGCTTTGGAAACCCTAGAGGCCAAAACTGTACGTGTAAGTTTTAGCATATGACCTGACTCATAGTATGCTCGTTGTAAGTATTGTGTCATTATTTCCCCAAATTCTTATTTCCTTTCAAATGATTTCATTTCCATTCTGAGTTAAGCACCTTCCTCTTTGGAGGATCAGGTTATGGTTATGCCTCTTTGCCAGCACCATCTTCTGCTCCATATTTTTCCATTGTCACTGAATGTTGTGGTTTCAGACTCAAGTTGTTCTCTGTGCAACTGGTGATATATTCTTCAAGTTTTCAAAATCTACTTGAATGTTACATCTAAGAATCTACTCTCACATGTTACTGGTTTTCTAATTTGAGGATTTTTATTTTCAGATCTTATTCTATGTTTCGTTGTCACCTGGAATATCCCCATTGCTGAAAAGTTAAAAGAAAATCTTTGACCACAAGTTCCCATCCTTCCTGTCCTTTATTTCTTTATGTTTTTATTCCATTATATCTTTTACTTCACTGGGGCTTCCGGTCATTTTCTCACTGTATTATCTCAAACTTTTAAACTGTTCCTCTGCTTCTTGTTCTTTTCATCCCCTGGACACCATGGCCTATCATTTTAATCATTTTCAGGACAGCACTCACAATTTCCTTATATCCCTCTCTTTTATGTGCCTTTATTTACCTGTAGGATGAGGGAGGATCTATTCTAAGAATCACAAAGCCTAATATTATGAGCTTAATATTATGAAACATAACAAAAGAAGCATGGGTATTGATGGTGGCAAATCCAAATAGCTCACAAATGTATTTGTGGGACTGTATCCAATTAGTTAAGAATCTAATGGATTCCACCTTGATTCCTAGCTTACGGCTGGAAGCTATTACATCTAGGCTCAACTTTTAGAATAGGCTTATAGTTTTTATTCCTGTTAATGTTTCCTCCTTTCTTCAGACAATTCTCCACTCAATGGATAAACAATTTCTCCCAAATACAAATTTAAACGTGTTGTTTCCATGCTTAAAATATTCAGCAATTAAAGAGTTAATTGTTAACATCCATATAGAATAAAATTATTCCTCCTACCTCATAGAATTAGAATTAATCACAAATATGTTTTTGTTACATGAAATTAAACCCTCATCTGCCCACTGCCTTATACTCAACTCTACCTTCCACATACTACTTTATATATATATATATATATATACATATATATATATATATATATATGTATATACACACACACACATACATTTTGTTTTCTAAAAATAACATCTTCATAGTTCTCTGAAAAAATCACATTGTTCATAACTTGGTATCCATTCACAGGACCTTCTCTCTACCTGGAATGCTCTTTCCAGTAGTGTCTGGTGGATACATTCTTGTCCAATTTCCCCTCAAACAATAACTCAGTGAACATTTTACCTACCTTTGAGGTCTTAGTTCTTTCATCAGATATGATGAAAATATTTTAAAATGTGTCCCTGTTTATTTAGTAAGAATTCTTTCCAGGCTTGTTACATACTCTAATTGCTACACTAGCAAACTTTGTTGTACATATGGATCTTTGTTTATACATATATATTTTTTTTCTTTTTTAGCATATGAGACTCTGGCACATAGAGTCTTCCTCATACTAACTTCTAAAATACTAGGATATAACTTGCTTGGCAGCTAACAGGAGCACAGGAAATGGTTACTAAGTAAACCACATTAATAAGTATTGGCTAAACCAGTTAGTATGTATGCCAGAAATTCCAATGATATGGTAATTTCAAGACATTTTTAGACATGCTAATAAAGGTTAATACCATTTTATTATTAAATAAATAATTATGCAATAACTAAACAAATGCAAAGTTGGTAATTCACAGTGAATGAAAAATGCCTTCACAGTGGGTACCTACTACTTCTGCCTCCAGTGATCCTTTACTAGGGATGGATTATGCAGATCCCAAATGAGGCTTTGCCCCTGGGTCCTAAGGGAATTAGATTCTTGGTGCAGTATGCTGTAAATGCCTAACTTCAATCTATGTTTCCAGAATGTATCAGTATAAAACCTGCTGGTTAGCTAGTCTTAGGTAAAGAAAGTCTTTTCAACTGGATTGTATTCAAACATGATAGGTGGAAAAACCCAGTTTCTCTTATTACTATTTTTGTCAGCATCAATAGGTTTTTTAACTACTGCCACACATTCTAATTTAAAACTACATGTTCCTTCCAAAAATGAGAACTGAGAATGAAAGGCAAGCTTTAAATGTAGAGTCCTTTACTCTTAGAATTACTGCTGAGTACGTGGAAAATGAAAATGCTATTTAAAAGTTCAGGAAGTGCCTGATAAGAAATAAAGAGGTCAGAAAATAGTTTTTCCTGATAAGCTTACATTTAAAATACATTTCTTAGGGCAATAAATTGCTCAGACATTTAAAAAAATAACCAAAATGTGTTACTCAAAATTTGTTTTCCATAATTGTTGGCTTTCCAAAATATAGCTGATGGACTTCCCTATCCCTGAATAAAATAAAATTAGTAAAATCCCTAAAATTAAAAAAAAAGCAAAAGAAATAAAAATAATTTCCCCACATATATGTGTATGTATATATATGTGTGTGTGTGTATATATATATACATATATATACATGTTATATCAACATCTTTAAAAAATGGGCTGGATTGGAAGATAGGTTGCAAAATGCAGATTGTTCTAGTTTTGTCTTTTCCTCAGTTTGGTAAAATTAAGAGAAAATATATGGATATGTTTACATGCTTTCAAGGAAGATATGAATTTTGGGTTTGGTAATTCATGTCTCTCTTCTTAAGAGTGACCTATCTGGGAAGGAACCTAAATGTCTGCCTAACATGGTGGCTTAGTTCATCTCTTGTGAAGGATAAAATTAAGGTTCTTATATGCTCAAGGAAGGGTTTCTGTTATGCATTTATGTTGCAGCCTCTTATATTTGCATTCATTATTTCAAAGCGCATTTGTTGGGCCATTTCGACAGGCCAGACACTGTTGAAATAGGCATGAATAAAAATCGGGCCCACCCACAAGAATTTGTCAGTTTACTGGGGGAGAGGGCAGGTATTTTATACACTGTAAGTAATGCAGTAAAGGTTTGATTTAGTTCACATGGAAAAATAAAAAGGTCCCTAATGATTCACTGATGCTCTCAGATACTACTATCAAGGAAAGAAGATCAATATTGTGTGCTAAAGGCTTGATCCAGGCTATTTAAGCAAGGGGAGGCCACTGTAGGAAGGGTCAATGTCATAGGCAAAGACATGGAATAGAAAGAGAAAAGTGTGTTTAGGAACCCCTTTTTAGTTTGAAATGATAGAGAAATCTATGATCTATAGGACTGTAGTAGAAGACAGGGACTGAATGGAAACCAATTAGGTAAAGAATGCTATTTAGATAAGCAGTGTGGTAGTGGTGGATGAAGCAGTCCTGAGACAGGGGAGATCACGGGAAGCTTTGTGTGCCGTGGCAACTTATTTCAGATGATCCTATAAATAAGACAGCCAACAAAGCACAATTACCAAGGAATGACATGGGCAGGTTTATATTTTGGTATAACAAGGAATGCCAGAGTAGGGAAAACTAATTTGGAAGCTATTGCACTGGCCTGGCACTATGAGGCTTGGATTAAATAAATGAAAGTGGCGACGAAGAAAAATGGCTGTGATAGGCTAGCAATCAATGTACGAAGAACTTGGTAGGATGTGCATGAGGCGGGTGAAGAGGAAGGAGTTGCAGGTCTGTTTTTCCTGGCTTGCTGCTTTAGTGACTAAGTAGAAGACGGGTAGCAACCATGGTAGGAATGGTGAGTTTAAGAGAGTTGTGTTTTCAGTATTTCAATTCAACGGGCTATAGAACTGTTATTCAGATGAGAGTGATACCCTTTGGAACATATTTAGAAGGTATTAACATATTCATTAAAACCACATTGGTGCTTAAGTTGTCCCAGAAGAGGATTTAGAGCACTGTTAATTAATTTTTGATTATTGTGACCAATAACAGCTTTAAGGATCACAGTAAATCTATGACTCCTACTTCTGAAATTTTGCATTTAATAGCAGGGTATTCATGTTCCTATAAGACTATTTATTGGTCCTAGGTTAAGAACCTCTTAAGTTACATAAAGAAAGAGGAGGAATAGTAGTAAAAAGCCTAGGAGAATTGCCCAGTAATCCATTAAAAACTAAGACTTTAGCACTGACTGACAATGTTTTCTTTGATGAGCTTTCTCTCTGTTGGATATTTTTCTTAAAGAATAAACCAACCATTGACTCTATGGGTTAAGAATTAGTTCATATATCATGATCTTACAAGGTAGGAAATATAATTTTAAAGAGAAAACAATGAAAAATTATTTTCTAAGTCAGAAGACTATTTTGTCCTGAATTACAAAATCTTAAGAAGACTTAGAGTTTCTTGCCTTAAGCCCAAACTGTATTTTTTAAAGCTAATATAAATAATGCTGCTCTTTGATGCTTAATTAAGATTTTTGGCATCATTACCACTACCAAACTCCCTGTCAATATAAAACAGTTTACTCCCTAGCTAAAAATAGGTCTGGCTAAATTGAAATTGACAGACAAGGACCCAGTGGTTGGGAAAGTTTATTGAATACCATGCCCCAATTTTGTTAATGAAGGTATGCATTATGCTCCAGTTGGTACATTATTCATGAAGCCAGGAATGGTTCTAATTTCTGTAGCTGGTGCCAGAATCTATAATTTAGTCAGTAAAGAGAAGACACGTGCTGCAGACATGTGCCATCATAACAGTGGGGAATTCTGAGCTGTAAGGAAACTAGGCTGGATGTCGACCAGTTTCTAGGTCCCTTTGCCTCACCACCTTCTCGCCATTAAATTGTAATTTGCTTAATTAAAATAGCATTTCCTAAATATCCCATGTCAGACATAACATTGAGAAAGAAGGTGGGAAAGTTGGGAGTAGAAATCTTTAGATAACATTCTCCCTACAATGTGGTTCATTTCAAACACACCTGTCTCTTCCCATAACTTAGTTTTCACTGTTCTCTGACTTGGAAATTCTAACATTTTCATATATCTTTTTTTTTTTTTGTACAATGTATTTGCCAATTAAAATGCAAAGAGTAGTGAGCAAGAGAAAACCTGATTCTTGTGAAAAAAAGTACTTTTAATTTTACTAATGAAAAGTCCTGAGAAAGTTGATTTCAGTAGTAGTTCAAGAGCTGAAAAATATCACAAATCTAGGGTTTCCTCACATTATTCCTCTATCTTATTCATTATGTTGACTTCCCTGCCTTAAAAGTGTCCCCTGATCACAGCACAGCCATATCAGACCAGGAATGATGATGACTCTAAAGGTAGGAGACACCAGCACTTGGCTCAACATCTAAATATCCATAATCTGAATATAAATAATACTTTAATTTTAAATTTAATATACATATATATATTTACAATTGTTTATGGCATTTATTGCCCTATAAATTTTAATAAGTTGATTCCAACATCATATCATAATACAGAATGCACTGACATGATAATTCTTTAATTGGGGAGCATTTACTGAGCAGATAGAGAATATTCACATTTATAAGCAAGAAATTTTTATTTTTCGTTGAGAGAAACTAAACAGTATATGCTAATTCAAGTTAACAAATGGTGGGACATAAAACTTAGTAGTACATACTTACTCTGAACATAAAGTAGTATGAACTTAAAAAAGATTGCTTTGCTTTTACTTTGAAGGGGTTTAGTGACAATACTTATATTTGTCTACTATTTCTGTCCAAGGGCTTTTATAGGTATTTTACATTATGCTCAGCCATAATATTATATTACTTTATTATCACTATGTATATTCATCTACTGTCTGGGATAAAAACCAGTAAAACCTGAATGAAAAATTCCATCCATACAGCTAAGCATCCTATTGCTATTAGGTTTCATTAGGTCCATCTAATGGTGGTTATTGTAAACACTGATCCTGATTCTTATATCATGCTGTTGCACAATAAAGGATAAATCTTTGCCAGCCAATTTCTATGTAGACAAGGGGAGCTGAAATAAATTTTGTACTGCCAAAGGATGACCCAAAACAGTTTGTCTAATCCAGAGGAGAGGAGTAATCACAAATTCAAGCTCTAGGATCAAATATTATCTTCCTCTTCACATATTTGGGAGCAAATCCTCATTACTCTTTTTGTAATAATTCAAGAAGCTACTAAACATGAGATGCTTACCACAGAATCTGATGCTGGGCAGGCCCATGATAACTCTTAGCCAGTACTTATTAGCCCATTAATCATGTCATTTTGTCACTGACAATAAGAAGACCTTGGCCTTGTCTATTTGTTGTTATATCCTAGTGTCAAAATGTATAAAATGTTTATAATAACTCCTGCATTTTCCCCTCCACCAAGTTTATTCTAAAAAGCAAATTCAATAGTGGATGCTGGAGGCAGTGAGAGGAACTCATTTTAGAGCCAGACAAAACTGGTCTCACATGGTTGGTCCTGGATTATTTCCCTATGGAGAACTTTGAGTGAGATTGTTAAAATGAAAGTTTGATCCTATCGTTTTGTCCACAAAACTTTTAATTCCCTTTCTGTTATCCTTAGAATACAATCAACAGTCCTCAGATGGTAGGAAAAGCCATGTATGAAATGGTCCCTTCCTACCTCGCCAGTTCCACCTCATGCCATTTCCCACCACTAACTAGACTTCAGCCCCACTGCCTATTTTTAATTTCCTTGTCTTTGCCAGAAATTTGTCCACCTTGAGGATTTTAAATTAGCTAATTTCTCTACCTGTCCCCTCTCCCCCATACAGTTCATCTTTCTGACTTTAATTTATATTCAGGATCTCTTCTCAACTGTCACTTTCTCAGTTATACCTTATTTAATTTAAATTGAACACATTTTTATTTATCATGGTACTATTTATTTTGCTTTAGAATGCATCCCAATGTGTCATTATACAGCACTTGAATGAATATTCGGCTGTCTCTTCTGCTCACTTCGTGAAGACGAAGGTTATGTCTTTTCAGATCACAGCTGTATCACCAGGTATATAGCATATAATAGGCTTTCAGTATATAACACAGAAAAAATTAACATAATTCCTTGAACTTTATAGTCCTTACTGGAAAAGATAGATGTTAATAACACTTGCAAGATTGTTTTATATATTGGAGGTGATGTGTGCATAATACCTTCCCTATAATATCTGTCAAAAATATAACTACTATTAATGATAAATAATAGTATAAAGTACAAAGCATTTAAAAACAGAAAGTTATTTTAAATAACTTGTTCTGTTGAAAGGAATGGGATCATACAAAGGGAACACAAACAAAGATATGACTAATCCCCTTTGGTACAAATTCAAAATATATTTTTTGTGGGACATGCCCTTTAGTCACCTGGTTAATTCAAGTCATTACAGCATGAGACTTAAGAATATTTTGTTGGTGGAAATTTACAAGGAGAGATGTAGTTGAATGTACATGATCCCTTAAGTTACTGTTCTCCCAAGAGGAGAGCTCAGGCTGCGTTGGAACACCATGGAGAAACTCTGTACGTATTCATGGATCAGAGATAATCTAGACAACTATTCAACAATGGAAGCTTGTTGGTTGAGAAAGCAGCCTTGTTATAAATGGGGAGGCTTCAGGGCTCTGTAGTTGTTTTCAGCCTCTTTTTCGCTGAACTCAATCCTGTTGAACTGACTCTTTGCAGTTACCAAAGGTGAGAAGAAAATTACCATCAGTGCCATCCTGATATCTCTCTCTCTCTCTCATTCTCTTCTTTTTGTTTTTAATCTGATGAGTTCAATTTGACTGTCATGTTAAAAAAGATATCTTGAGTTCTCTAGATTTTTTAGTTTCAACATCTTGCTTAAATATCTTCAATCACCAGGGAATGTGGTTACACAGGGTATTTCATCCCAATGGGAACATGCCTGTTCTTGAAGATCGATTGTTGTTTTTATGATTCTAGCAGTCCTTGATTCAGCAAGTTTATCCTGAACTATACCAAGAGGTATTTACTAGTTTAAGTCCCAATGTTGTCCAAGGTTCACTGATTATTTTTCCTTAAAAATATTTGAGCTCTCTTTGGGAATGCCTTTCATGGAAAACTTTCTGAGGTATGAAGCTCCAATACTGGTGTCACTGAGGTCAGACAGGTGGTTTGCTCCAGGAGACTGTGTCATTGTGCCCCCCATGAGGACTTGTCTCTTGGTAGTGAGAAAATATTTCAGAATTCTCAGTGTGTAAGGTTTGAGATTATTTTCCATAGCGTCCATCTTTCCTAAAGTTCTTCCCTTTATCTCTACCACTTGGTCATCTGGAGTTTTTTCTCCAAATCACTGTGTCTTAATTAAAAAAACAAATCCTCTCTACCAAATTCCATACTTAACTTCACAGAAATGCCCAATACATGTTTATTGAATAAAGTAAGTGTGGATCGCTGGGGGAGGAGCTGGGGTGCAGACAGTGTAACAATTCCACTTTGGAGTGGGACAGGCCAGAGCTCAAACACCAGCCATGTGTTTTCCAACTGCTTGAAATCAAGGTTTAATTAACTTATTTATAATAATGATAATATTCAGTTTGCAGGACTGAAACAGAATTAAATAGAAAAGTAGAAGCTATAGTTCCTTTTAGTGCTTCACAGTATAAATAGTATATAAAATACACAATAAATAGAAATGTAAAAATAAATGGAAGCCCTCACTATTAGTATTCATCCTGCTACTCTTGGTTATTAGAGGTTAGTTTTGGGGTGGGGTTGAGTTTATTTTCCTCCATTCTTGTCCCCACTGCAACAAAGAATTGAAGGGCAGAGACACAACAGGGAAGCAGAGTAAAAGTTTTATTTGAATGCTGTCCAAGAGAGGAGAGGGCCTGAATCAAGGTAGATAAAGACAGGTTTACTTGAATAAAGCAGAGAGGAAGGAAAAAGGGAGGAAGAGGAAGCTCATTGAACTGCTGTTCAGCCTAATCCATGCCAACTCCTGAAGCCGATGTCACCTGGTGTCCAGGGTCCATTTGGATCTGCACAGTGTGGGAGCTAAGTCTCTACCACCCCAGGATTTGGGGGAGCCCCAGAGCACTGGATGGAGTGAAATTATGTTCTTAGAACTTCCCAAAGGCAAAGAAAGGAGATTTTCAGGCAGGCTACTAAGGAGCATGATCCTACAGCTGCAGTCCCATCTGGGTCACCAGGGAGACAGGAACTTGCAGCCCAAATCAGAGCTCTCAGCAGCCCCTCCCTACTTATCTGAAGTAGAACAGAAAGAGTGACACACTCGAAGGAAGGTGAGTGTGGGCAACCCCAGAGAGGAGGCGTGCTTAAGGGTACAGGGTCTGGGGTTTTATAGGGCTTTTTTGGGTAAGGGTCAGCATGAGGCATGATGTATACAGGTGATTTATAATTCCTTTGAAATTTTGTCATAAGAGTAAGATTATTTAGGTGATTATGTTGGTTTGGGACTTTAGCATTCTTTGTCCACATTCATTTATTTATACTTCCAAGGTCTGTGTCCTGCCCTCGTTACAAAGTTACTTGATTAGGGGCTGGAAGAAGAAGAAAAAACAGCATACAGGTTAAGTTAAAGAATAAGTTAGGCCTTTTAACAGGCTAAAGTAAATCTTACAGTGGCATGATCTAATTGATACAATGAAGACATTGGCTGCGCTTGGATACTTTTCTTTATCTGGTGAATATCTGGACCTTCTAAATTACTCCCGGCCTTGGGAACTTCAACTAATTAACTCATTAACTCAGTGGGTCTTTTCTGGCTCTCTAGTTTTATCTGGTTCACTCTTTGAGTCCCTTCTAGTGGGTTTTACTGGCCTTATTCTCCCTCTACCAGCTCATATCTATCTTTCTGCCTAACCTTAGTATAATTCAGGGATCCAAGCATAAGATTCAGAAGATGAGAAAGATGGAATGTAGCCAAGTATTCCATGTTTTGGGAAGGTCAGTGGGGAAGGGAAGCATTTGGAAAGGAAGAGTGAAGAGCCCAGACACAGAGGTAAAAAGAACAGGAAGATAGTAATTGGGACATAGTGTTAGGCAGAAAAATAGATATGAGTGGGGTGTAGAGAGAATAAGACCAGTAAAGCCCACTAGAAGGGACTCAAAGAGTTAACCAGATAAAACTAGAGAGCCAGAAAAGACTCACAGAGTTAATGAGTTAAGTAGTTGAAATTTCAAAGGCCAGGAGTAACTTAGAAGGTTCAGATATTCCCCAGATAAAGAAAAGTATCCAAGTACAGCCCATGTCTTCATTGCATCAATTAGATCATGCCATTTTAAGATTTCCTTTAGCCTCCTAAAAGGCCCAGCTTATTCTTTAACATAACCTATATGCTGTTTTTAACTTCTCCAGCCTCTAATCAAGTACTCTGAAACCTGGGCAGGAGACAAGCATCATGATTAATTTTCCAAACAAGCCCAGATATAAACAGCATAGTAAGAACTGGAAAGATTTCATCTCAAAGACAAGATTCCATTTTAAACCTCAGGAAACTAGGAAGTAAGATTCCTAGCATATTTTTTTAGCAAACAAATAACTCAGCCCACCTTAGGGGCAGGGCAGGCAGTCTTGATTGATATGTTTCCAGAGGGAGGCTGCTATCCTGAGAAGGAACCCAATCAGAAAATTTCTTGGGTTAATTTTGCAGAATTACCTAGAGGACTGATAGTAGAAGAGAGGAGACTAAATGTCTCTCACCAAAGATCAGCATCTTGAGACCACTTGACAAGTTTATACTCCCTGGCCCTTTGACAAATCCTTGAAAGACGGAACTCCCAACCTTTCAAGGCATCTCCACTTTGAGGATGCCCACACTTTCTCTCTCTTTAAGTGCATAGCTTCAAATAAAACTTTTACTGTTTCACTACTGTGTTTCTGCCCTTCAATTTTTTGTTGCTGCCAAGACAAGAACAGAGGAAAATGAACAACTGCCCTCTAACAATAGTATGAAGCCTGTGGACTCTGAAAATATGTAGCTAAACTGATGTACTTTGTCTTTAATAAGCCAGAAATATCTCTCCTAGTTACTAATGCCAAGTTATCCTGGTGGAAATTGAATGATGACCTTTAGTTCAGATTTTTATTAACTTAATACACAATGCTGTTTATGGTTGTAGATTATTTTACCAATTTCTTCCTCTCCTGGATGTGTGCAAAGAAAATGACACCTATTTATTACATATGTTAAATTCATTTTAAAAAAAGGCACAGCCACTTACTTTTGTTCCCATAGCAAAAAGTTTAATAATCAGGACAGCAATTCAAACAGGTCCACGGCTTTCCAGCTTCATGATTTTTTACCTTTAACAGTTAACACATCAGAGCAATACTGAATTCTATAGAGGCTACTATTCAGCATATACTGAACAAGGGTCTCTTTGAGTGCTAATAATAATAATAATTTTTTGTATTATGGTGCTTTAAAGGCATGATTTCTTGAGTTAGTCTCATTTGCCATTAAGCAGTATACTTGACCTGTCTGAACATCACTTTACTCAATACTGAATAGAAATGATAAAAGCATAATTGTATTGGTTTGCAGTGACAATCAAATTAGGTAATGTATGTAAAGTGCCTGGCACTTATTTTTCTACTTCAGTATCAACTCATGATTGTATATGTGTATTTTCCTTGCTCTGTGTACCTCAGGCAGTGAATCAATAATTGGCAAGTCTGTTAGTGGGAAGAATAAGTCCAAGAATAAGATAAATATATAATGGGTAATAACTCTTAGAAAATTATTAACCTTAAAGAAGATACATTACAGAATAAATCCATTGATATATAACATATGTATAGGAAGGCTCAATGTTGTAAATATGTGAAGTCTCTTCAAATTGATTTATATTTTTAATGTAATTCCAATCCAACTGCAACACACATTTTAGGGGAAAGCTGAATCTCAGTTTATATGAAATCAATTGTAAAGTGTCAATAATTGCTAAGATAGTTTTGAAAAGGAAGAATATGGATGGAGGACTTGTTCTACAAAATACCATTATATATTATAAAGCTATATAAATTCTGACAGAGCAGTACAGGTGTAGGAAAAGACAATAGAGAGCCTTGAAATAGATCACACATACACAGATGCCTGTATATACCTAGAGTCACTGAAGAACAGCAGGGAAAACAGAGTTTTTTGATGCTATAATAATTGGGCATCCAAAGGGGAAACACAAGAAATTTGATTCCCACTCATTCATTTCAGGTAGACTACCTAAGAAAGACAGTACCAAAAATGTTAGAAGAAAATATATCAGAGTATCTTTAAGACCTCAAGCTAGGGAAAGTTTTCTTAAAACAAAACATGCTGCCAATGAAGGAAAAGACAAATAAATCAAAGTACATGAAAATTGAGAAGATCTGCTTATTAAAAGACTCCATATGTTTATTTTTTAAAGGCAACCATCTTGGAGCACAAATGTGTAAAACATATTAAGTCATATAATATCATCATAAGAGATATGACAATTTAATAGGGAATATCCAGAAAGTCCAAACAAAAATATTGGACAAACTATTTCAACAGTTATTTCACATAGATAGATATCCAGATGATCAGTTCATGGAAAAATGTGGAAGTCATTGCTAATTGGAGAGATGCACATTAAAGTGAAAATACAGTATCCTTTAAACAGCCAATAGACTGGCAAAAATTTACTGTACTTGAAAATACTATGTGTTGGCAAATGTGGAGATATGGGAACTCTTCAACTCTCCCATCCTTCACTGATGGGAAAAGAATTAGTTCAAGCACTTTGGGAAAGAGATAAACATTATCTGGTGAAGTCAAAGATGTACATACTTTATTAATTGTAGGTCAGTGTTCTGAGTACACTAGAGAAAACTGCATGTGTACAAGAACGGTATATATTAACAGTCTTTATAAAAGTTTAAAAGAGAGAACAATCAAATATCAATTGATAGGGAAATGGTAAAATTATCATATATTCAAACAATTGAATACTATCATCACTGAAAATGAATGAACATATCCATCAATACATAAAAATGTAGTTAGTTAATCTCTAAAACATTTTGAGCAAAATGGTAATCATGGAAGAATACAAATATTTAGAGTCCACCTATATTCAGTTTAGAAACATGTTACTGAAGATTTTGTAATTGTAGATATATATATATGTATATTTTGATAAGATACTAGGAAATGAATTATAAATATTGAATTTAAGATAATTAAATGTGGAAGAAGGGAAGACTCTAAGATTGCTGAGATCCATGAGAGGTTTCCAACATTCTTAATATTCATTTCCTTAAGCTGTATGTGGATATTTGTTTTTTAATAATGATACGATATATATCTATTTTATCATAGAAAACATCAAAAATGTTTTTCAAAAGTATATTGCAAAAAATAAGGTATTAGTTTCAGAGGAAATATATATATGGGGTTCTTGTTCATGGAGTTGAAGAATGAACTTTGCAAACACTCAAGGTAGACAAGCAAGGGAGAGGTTTTTATTTAGAGAGAAAGCGAGAGGACAGAGCTGGCCAACACAAGGAGGGGACAGGAGAGTCCGTGTCTGGGCTTTGCCTATGGGTTTATATCTGATTTAAACTGAGTTGCCTATTTTTTTACTGGTTCCCGCCCAAATGCTGTCTTTTGATTTAACCAATCCCATTGAAGATTTCCTATATTCCTAATTTGGTACTTCTATCCTTAAGAATTTGTGTGATTCTAATTTTGCTTAATGTTTGACAAGGAGTTTCAGTAGGAGTTTCTTTGCACATTTTTACATTGTTCTGACCATAATTATCCTGCTTTGCTTCTTTGGTAGGCCCTCACCCTACTGTCTAAATCCCTGGTCCCTGTCTCATTATTAAATCCAAAAAAATTAATATCTCATAACATATCTTAGTAACAACCTCTGTTAGTCATTTAAAAAGGTGGAAACTGAAGCTGTTGTTTGGTCCTTACAGTTTTGTTTCTTCTTTACTGCTTATTTTAGGTGAAAAACACATTTGGAACACACTCATCCTGTTTTTTGTTTGTTTAATCACTCTCTCATAACATTCCCTTCTATGTTGCTTTAGTTTTCTGTTTTCCAAAGCAATCTTCCACTGCATTTTAAACAGATCAGTACTGAGTGGCCTTTAGAAGGATTATCCATGCCTTTTCTTTTGTGAATGACTGCATCATGCTTTTTGCATTTCATCACAAAGTTATTTTAGGATACAGAACTCCTACTTCAACAAAATTGTTCAATTCACCTTCTTTTGATTATGTGTGCAATATCGAGCATGCAGTTGCTACAATCTGAAAATTAGGATTCATATTTTCAAACTTAGTTCAGTCAAGACTATTTTTGGTTCTTAAAAATGTTTATGCTTCTCATTTACCTTCTTAATCTTTTTTGTTCAAAAAGAGAGTACTTAATTGCATGGAGGTGGCCCTTGATGACCTTAAACTGCTCACTAAGTCAATGATCAGAGGCTGCATCAATCTGCTTTTATCTTCCTATTTTCTCTGTCCTCTAAAGAGTGCTCAGAGCACAATTTTGCAACCCTACATTTTCTGTTCTCTTAATCTCCTATTACTGGGTTGTTGTTAGATGACCAGAGCTAAAATTCTTTTGCTAACTAGGCTTTTTTCTATTAATGCTAATTGTATTTTTTGCTCAAAGTTCTGAATAGAAATACTGGTGCCAGCATATTTGGGGCACTTGTTCATGATGAACATTTTGAAGAGTTATTTCCTTACTACATATAAGGGGCTCAGAGGATTTCCAAATGCAGATTTTGAAAGCAAATTTCCCCCTGAAGACGAACATGAATTGGAGCCAAGAGATGGTGGAAACCAGTTTGAATCTCTTCATTCTTATAATCCAGAAGCTTGTTCAGGAATACAGTCATTATATAGATGGGAGTATCTCCGATATTCTAATGTTGAGACAAAGAACTGTATATCAGCTGACCTCAAAGTGGGGCCTGGGGAGTCTTAGAGGTCTCTGAGATGCTTTCAAGCAGTCTGCAAAATCAGAACCATTTTCATAGTAATATTAAGATGTTATTTACATTTTTCATTCCTTTTCTATGCAAGTATAAGGTAGAATTTTTGGAGGCTAACTGGCATGTAATGGCTGAGCAGATTAAATACAGAAGTAGATAGGAGAATCAACTGTATCCTATTAAATCAGACATTAGATTCTTTAAGACAGGAAACAATCCAACACGTTTTATTATTTTTGTTTTGAAAGCTATACCTGTTTTCATAAAAATAGAATCAGTATGCTAAGTAATAGGCAGTTTGTTCATTTTAAATGATTAGTAAGTAAATAGGCTGTTTTCTAATTTTTTAATTTAAGAGAAATAAGTAATAATATATGACTTAAACTAAACCTCTTTGGGTTCTTAGGAAGCTTTTAGAGGATAAATGGGTGTTGAAACCAAAAAGTTTGAGAATTACCAACCTTCAGTTTGAGATTTTACTTTTTGAGATTATATACTTAATATAGGATTAACATCTGTAGGATTGTTTACTCCCATAATGAAGTTCGTAGATTTTCTAAGATTGTATAAACCCTGTTATCCCCTAGTTTTCTGGGAACACAAGGAGTTCAGAGTAATTTTCCTGAAGAAAAATTTTAAAAGAATTTATGATACAAAAATGTAAACCCCAACAGACCCATAGAAACACTCAAAGAAGAACACTTGGTCATTTGGATAATAGGTTAATAGTCAATTAATGAGTATATCTTAATTTGTTCAGCCTGCTATATCAAATTATCATAGCCTGGGTGGCTGAAACAACATATTTAGTTCTCATTCTAGAGGCTGGGCAAGCCAAGATCAAGATGTTGGCAATCCAGTATCTGCTGAGAGCCCACTTCCTGCTTTGCAGATGGCTTTCTTCTCATTTTATCCCAAGAGAGTGGGAAGAGAAGTAAGCCCTGTAGTGTCTTTTCCTATAAAAGCACTCATTCCAACATGATAGCTTTACCCTCATGGTCTAATAACCTCCCAGAGGCCTTGTCTCCAAACACTATCACAACAGGGGTTAAGATTTCAACATATGAATTTGAGGGGATAAATATGTAGTCCATAGCAGAGTACGTATCTATTAAATGACCCTATGTTAAAAATTGTTAAGTTCTTTCACATAAAGCATTGCAGAAAAATGCACAAGTTTTAGTTCTCTTGTCTTTTAAATGAAATACTAATGCCAACCTGATGGTAATTATGAAGATTAAATAATTTGCCCAAATCCACAAGCCTAGATGGTGGCAAAATTTAGATTTAATTGCATATAATCTAAACACAAATATTATAGATGTCCTCTAGTACCAAGGACATATGTCAAAGTAAGCAATCAGGTATGAAATGATGTACACAGATATGATATCTTAAGGATGGGGAGAGTACAAGGCTCTCCAAGAATAAAGACAGGGAGCATTCAGAAACAGTCTCTAAAAAACAGTTACGGCTTTAACAGCAAATTTTCAGAGCTATATCCGATAGAGGAGAATACTTGAGTTCTATACAGAATATATTTAGTCATAGTGAATCAGCTCTGCAGGATCGATTTACTTTTAGCTATGAAGTAATGAAGACCAGGCATAATTTAGCACAGAATCAATCCATTGGTCAGGACAGAGAGTAGAATTAATAAGCCGAAGATAGTATTAGAAAAAGGTTCAGTTTGGGGAGCTAATAAAATGGTGCGTTAATAAATTCTTATAATCAGGGAAATAGTGAACAACTGAATATCAAAGGTTAAGTGTCAGGAAATAGAGCAGGTTGGCAGAACAAAATATGAGAGAAGCCATGAGCCATCTTCACACTGCCTTTGGCATGAACGGGATCCATTAAAGGTGAAATCTCCATCCACTCCCCACCAACTGTCGAGTTGATATTCAAATGAAGTCTCCTGCCTTGGGGTGGGATCAAATGCTTGTCAGGGGCATAGGCAGAATTTTTAAACACAGACTAAGACAGAAACAATGGATGGGGGTGGCTTGTTGCTTAAAGTATAGCAGGATTTATTGGGACCATCCCAAGGGTCATAGACTCATGACATTTATTTATCATGACATTTATCATGTCAATTAAGGATTTCCTAGACTGATGTACAGTGTCAGTGGCCTGATTGGTCCCACCTAGTGCTTTATTCAAAATCCCACTGAATTGAGATGGGGGAAGTGAAGCAACAGCTATAACTGAACTTACGCAAAAATTTAATTTCATTAAGACTACCTGTGAAGAGCCTGAGTGTCTAAGTCTGAGGAACTGGATGTGGCATTGGCAAAAAAAGAAGAAAAAAAAGTGGGCAAGGAATGTGAAAGATTTAAGGTTTCTATATAACTCTAACATGCTCTGCCTCCATGATTCTAAATGTTTAGAAGTCTTCTCTTCACTTTGCTATATCTGCACACCCCTTACCTGTAAATAAACTAAATTTCCTTCCCAGATAAATTTTAAAGGCATATGGAAAAATCAATCTTGATTTTATTTTCAGTCTTTTAATTAATATTTCAAAACTTCTAATTACTACTGCTTTTTTACAAAAGTGAAAATGAATGGTATTTTAAGTAAATTTTGGGCTAGCTACCAATAATAATGCTGTTTATCAGATAATATTGATTTGGAATTTCAAATGAGCACTTCAAAAACTGCCCTGGAGACACTATTTTATTTTATTTATTTGTGGGTTCCCTGTAAACAGTATTACATACTTCAGAATTATAATCTAAGTTGTTGCTAAGATATTGCCACTAGCATTCTCTGTGTGTCAGAGGACATGGGAGTAGATTTTAGAAAAAGCAAAACAAGAATGGAACAAAGCGGTAGCTGAACACGTTAGCAGAGAGCAAGGTCATAAAAATGAAACGTGTGAATCATGTTTCATGAAGGCGGGCAGTTTTTCAGAGATTCTCTGTCTCTTAGCTTACCATAGTGAGCTCTTTTTCTTGTACCAAATATGACAGCATGTTGTCAAGGCATAGTCAAGTAAATGGATTAAAAATCATTTGGATTAGGCCAGAATTGTGATATGAGAATTAATGGTTAAGTGATTTTTTAAGAATGGTAGAAGAAAGTTAGTAGGTGGATGAGAAAGTAAAGAAAAAACTAGTGCTACTTTTACATTTGTCAATTTTCTGCTTTCTTACATTTTCCTCTTAAGATTGCTGAATCAAGGATCTCCTCTCTCTCTTTTTCCAAAATGAAAGATATTAATTATATCAAGAAGTGTTAAAATAAGTTTAGTCAACAAGGTTTTAAAAATCAAATTGGATCATTTAAAAAATGAGTTAAAATCAAAATGAGTCCTCATCAGAGGGAGGCTGAATTGGGTCATGTTAACAAAATGGAATAAATGTGAACAATTTGATGAAGTTTGGCAGTTTTATCATCACAAACATTCCCTGCTGAGATAATAAACTTGACAGTAACTCTTCTTATTCTTAAGATATGAGAGCACAAAGTCATTGTACAAAATCTTGCAATGAGGGCAATTCATGCTGACTACAGAATCATCCCATAGTGACTAGCAGAGCCTGCAATTGATGCATTATTATAAAGTGAGTTTCAGTTTCATAGAAGGACAATAATAAGAATGACAGAGTTCCTGCAATATTTAGGTAATTGCAACCAGAGGTCCCAAGTAATGTTGGGTGCTTTGCAGAAGTTGATTATTTGAGTTAATTTACCCAAGTGTTGAAATGACAGTGAAAATCTCAAAAGAAGGATTTATTTCAAAATGGTTAGGCAAAGCCTCATATATCCAACTCACTTCTAAGCAGCATGCAGGTTTATAGAAATATTTTTGATGCATAAATTATTTTGTATCATATTCCTTCTGTCACCTCCACCTCTCATCACCAGCCCTTAGAGAGTTTCTCATAAGGAGATAAGTATGGTAGGTAGAATCTCATGTGTTAGTTTATACCCTAAACCATTACTTCATCCACTTTTTTAAAAGGAAAGGCCCAAATCTATCTAGAATATCTATATTTTGAATATAAAAAAGAAATCATGATAGTCTAAAAGAAAGTTAAGCCTACATTATCCAGTCTTCTAAAGAAATAAGAGTTATCATTGGTCAAATATCTTGGTTGTCAGAGACTTAACTGTCAAACTTTATTAAATCCAAATATTTAGAATCCTTTAAGGACTTTGGAAGTGAAGCAGGGAGCCACAGGATCCTGAAGGATCTGTCTACATGTAAAAGCAGGTAGCAGGATTGGAGGGTCATGAATAAAGATTCCAGACATATACTTACGGTCTTCTGGAATATTGCACAGTGATGAGAGATTGTTTGAAAGGAATGGAAAATCCTTATAAGATATGGTTAATAATAACCCGATTACAAAATGGGTGGAGGATATGAAGAGACAATTCTTCAAAGAAGAAATTCAGATAGCCAACACACATGAAAAGATGCCCCACATTACTAATCATCAGGGAAATGCAAATTAAAACCACAATGAGATATCACCTCACACCAGTAAGGATGACCAGCATCCAAAAGACTAAGAACAACAAATGCTGGCGAGGATGCCAAGAAAGGGGAACCCTCCTACACTGCTGGTGGGAATGTAGACTAGTTCAACCATTGTGGAAAGCAATATGGAGGTTCCTCAAAAATCTAAAAATAGAAATACCATTTGACCTGGGAATCCCATTCCTTGGAATTTACCCAAAGAATACAAGTTCTCAGATTCAAAAAGACATATGCACCCCTATGTTTATCACAGCACTATTTACAATAGCCAAGATATGGAAGCAACCTAAGTGTCCTTCAGTAGATGAATGGATAAAGAAGATGTGGTACATATACACAATGGAATACTATTCAGCTATAAGAAAGAAACAAATCCTACTATTTGCAACAGCATGGTTGGGGCTAGAGGATATTATGCTCAGTGAAATAAGCCAGGTGGAGAAAGACAGGTTGCAAATGATTTCCCTCATTTGTGGAGTATAACAACGAAGCAAAACTGAAGGAACAAAACAGCAGCAGACTCACAGACTCCAAGAAGGGACTAGTGGTTACCAAAGGGGAGAGGTGTGGCTGGGCGGGTGGGGAGGGAGGGAGAAGGGGATTGAGGTGTACTATGTTTAGTACTCATGGTGTGGGGGGTCACGGGGAGAAAAGTGTTGCACAGAGAAGGCAAATAGTCAATCTGTGGCATCTTACTACACGGATGGACAGTGACTGCATTGGAATATGGGTGGGGACTTGATAATATGAGTAAATGTAGTAACCACATTGTTTTTTCATGTGAAACCTTCATAAGAATGTATATCAATAATACCTAAATAAAAAAATTTTAAAAATATATATCATTAATTATCCTGGTACATGACTATGGATGAGTGATAGCTATGTTGTATATCTAGTTAACCAAGGAGCAAAATGAGACTAAAACTGGCAACTTTCGCCAGCCATGTCCCTTGGGAGTGGTCTTTTAATTCAGGGTTGCTTCCAGGTTTGAAGTACCCCACAGTGGTTTGAGAGACTACTGCCAAGGAACACACTGTAACATCTGTGAGTTAATATTTTCCAAGCAGAATGAAAGCAGGAACTAAAAGTATTCCAAAGGGTACTGTACCAAACGCCTAAATGGATACGGGGGAAAATGCATGTATCATCAGTGATTTATCTGATTTCTCCCTTTCTCTTCCCCCAAGCTTGTACATAGAATATTCTTTCTATGGTTTCAGAATGTTGGTAGTAGGCAAGACTGCTGCAGAAGACAGTTGGTTGAGATGAGAAGTGGAGGTACCAAATCTATCCCTCGCTTCATTTCCATAACCATACCACTTAGCATAGTTGTCCTTTATTTTTTGACCCATAAAACACACTATAGGCAAGGAAAGGACCTACCAGTGGATGCAGGTTATTTATCTTTCCCTGAACAGTGAAAAGAAAATCTTCTGAGAAATGGCGGGTGGGGAGGGAGGGAGAAGGGGATTGAGAATCTACAGGGTTTAGTGGAAGCTGCCAATCTCTGGGCCACATCCTTCTGAACACAGGATTGGGTCTCTGTAAGCCAAGATGATCCTAATGTGATGTTGTGAACTCAGCCACATATGTTGCTGCAGTAAGGTCAGAGGAACTCAACTAGGTTGATCCTTGTCTTCTCTGGGATTTTTAAAAATTTCAGTTGGTGGACATCATCCTTAAGAATCAGTGCTGATTATTCCTACTTAACTATGGACTCCATCATTTCCTCAACCCTGCATTTCAAGAAGTGATTCCATTCCATACATAGGTACTGGTATATAATGTTTAAAAGACGGGACATCAGCATTTGAACAGTCTGCATTTAAATACTAGTGACATTCTTGATATGAAGTTAGTCATTTCATGTGAGGTATATAATTTCCCAGCCCATGATTCCTGATATACAGAGCAAGATAATTTCTTCATCAGATGCAGATTTTGTTGTTGTGATTATAGCATCCCTGGTCTGCAGTAATACATATTACCGATTTTTATTATTATACATTTGTGAGGCATTATAAATACATATTTAATTACAGGACACAATTCCTTTTGCCCCTGTTTTCTTTGAACTCTGAATCAAGATATGCATTATTCATAATTATCATTTTATTGTTTTCAACTTACTGGAATAGATAACATTTTATCAAAACAACTGGTATAATGTGGGCATTTAAAAATAGTATTATTATAGTAATTCTTTACCATTATTGAAAAACATGTATGTCTAGGCTATTTTCTATGGGATTTATAAACATCATACTATTATAGCCTTATCAAAGAGCTGTGCCATGGGTATTTTTTTGTTCCCACAGACTGACTAAATAAAATGCCCAAAGTAACACATACTGTGCTAGATTAAGCCCTTGAACTCAAGCTTTCTAAATCCAGAAGCCATAGTTTTCACCACCATGGTCTATTATTACCACAAATATCTATATATTGCCTGAATAAAATATCCCTCTTCTGCATCAACATTATCTTATCAATTAAATTAAAATACTTTCCAAGTTTTGTTTAGGCACAGTTTAATTATGACAAGAAAAATTAAATATATTCATATCATTCAGATTTATGCTTCACTTAAGATAATTAGACCTTCCTGAAGTGGGCAGAATTTTCCCAGGATGGATCGAACACTATAAAGGAATTCCCAATTTGGATTGCAGCCCAAATGCAAATACTGGTTTAAATAGACATTAAATATTAGTGTTAAACATTAGAAACACACTGAGACCAGCAATAAAATCTCACTGAGTTATAATCAGTTACAAATGCTTCAAATACATAATTAAAAGCATAATAGATTGTGTTTTTTGGTGATACAAGGCTATTGAAGACAAATACCTTATTAGCCTAGTGTGGTCATTGCAGTGATGGCATAGGCATTACATTTCCTAAATTATTTTAAGTGCAATTACATGTTAAATTACAGATACTTAAGAGAACAACAATTAGCAAATCACTTTGCTAAAGTCAGACATTCTTTAACAACACAGCTATGAACCTATTTTGTTTCTTCTCTTTCAAGAGGAAATCTTTAAACTGACAAGGACAGAACAAATATATGTTATAGGGAATTAAAATCTATGATTTGTGAGATTATAGAAAGACCCCTGACTGCTTAAAATCAATTCAGATCCCTTGGTCTTGAGGATTTCCCTTCCAGGGAACTCTGAAAACCTCTCATATATGAGAACACTAAGTGGATGTCAGTAAGCTTTCAGAAGTGGTGACTAATAACACCAACCATGTTCTGGACTATTGCAATTAATAAATATTGTTCGCTTTTTTTTTTAAATGGAGGGCACTAGCTTTTTTTAAGTGCAAGTTAGCGAAATTTTCATCTTTCTCAAGCAGAATAAATAAACTATTAATGTGATGATTCAGGCAAATTATAAAAGGAAACAATGATCACTGGGAATCACCAAAAATTCACCAGGAGCAATCAGCATGGTTCTAGTTCTTCTTGAGTATAGCTGCTCATCTGGTAGCTCAGAAAATGTTTTGTGAAGCATTAGGTATTAACCAGCTGTGCTCATCATTTTTGCTATGTTTGCACAGCATATGCATTGTTATTTCTTTATATTTGTTCCTAAATGAACTCACTTTTGTTTTTACTTGAAAGAAGTATTTTAAAAAGGAACTTGATAATAGGAAGTAGAGAGGATGTATGTTAAAGGGAGGAATAAAACAAACAAACATGTCTTCAAAGAGGAAAAGCTATGGTCAGATTTAGAGGATAGAGTTTGAAAATGCCAGAGGCAGCTAGAGAGAAGAGAGTCTGACCACGATAGAGGTCCTAAGGAGCCCAGAGCAGGAGGCGTCAGGTAGGTAATGGGAGCAGATATAAGGAGCAACTAGTCCTGAGACACCTGGTAGACACAAAAGAAAGGAGAGAGTACAGTCATGGACAGGAAGTTGAAATAACAATAGAAATAAATAGGGCAGGCAGCTTCAGAGATCGGGTTGCAAGGATAATGGGGCAAAAAGCCTACTTAAGGGAATAAGAGGGAAACCATGTTCCCATAAGGATACTTTCCAAAACTGTACGTTTTTTGTTTTGGGAGTTAGTATTTGGGTGTGATCGTTGTTAAACTATGAAGGAAGATATTGAAAGAAGCAATGTGTAAGCCAAGACTTTGAGACAGAAGCATTTTGCTCCTATCCTAAGAATAGCACCTTTTAAAATCTATTTGATCTTTCATCAACCTGAGGCTTAGATTTGACGCTGCGTTCTTCTATAGGACTTTAGAATCTGGTTCAGTGGTTAGTGCTGAGTTAATGATACCAAGAGGCAAAGAGGGGACTGCTGGCTGAGAGATGTACACAATTGAAGACGCAGATGCAAGGATGAGAGCCGAGGTGTTGGAAAGATGTCAGGGGAGATAGTGTGAGGACAGAGATCAAAGCCAAGAGGCAGCCCATGGCGGGGCTTTGAGGGGTTGAGGAGTATCTTACAGAGCTGGAAGCCAGGAACAGCCCTGAGAAGTTTAAGGGAAAGGGAACTAAGGGGTATCCAGACATGAGAGATGAGCAATGAATGGAGGGTAAATAATTGGTTCCATGGGAAAGGCAGGGACTCAGAAACTTATATCTGAAGACAGAATATTGGAAATGGGTGCCCTATATATGAGCTAGAGCACCTAAAGGGAGATGAACAAGCAGTTAGAGGAAAGCTGTCAGCCAGGGTAGCCCCACTTTATTGAACTACATGAAGTGTCCTGGACCGGAGGCTTCTCAAGTGCTATGTACAAATGTGAAAAGTATACTAGGTTAAAAACTTCAGCTAGGCATGTACTAGTCTATTCCTATCTCTCTAAGAAGTAGAGAAACCTAGACTTTATATCATGTTAGAGAAATCTGTAAGTAATCCTGCCAGAAAAGTTGGCCTGATTTATTGGTTAGCATACAGTCAGGATAAAAGATAAAAAAGAAAATAAAACACTTGTTATTTCAGCAGAGATAATTTAATATAAGAAACTGAATGAGTATTGGAGAATTAAAGTCCAAAAGGAAGCACAGAGGTGACAGTCCTAGAAATGTTAGCAGGTAGCAGCAAGGTTCCTAGGAATGGGGAATACAATGAATTAAGTTTTCGGGTTATTAGAAATCAGAAGCAGAGAGAAGAGTCCCGGTGGAACAGGCACCAGATTTTTGAGGAAGTGATGCTGCAAAACAAATGTTGATGTCTCAGAAAGTGAAAAAGGGACCTTGTAGAGCTAAACTCAAACCTCTGAGGAAGAAGTGATAATGGCTGATGCTGGTACCTCTGAGGGAACTCAATGAGAGCAGTTCTGAGCATGTTGAAAGAAGCTTCCAGTTCTGACTGGGCCCAACTGCTTCTGGAATGAACTGCTGCTGACAACATGAAAGTGCCTTTTTGGGGATGGCACGGGGCTCAAGCACACAGAAACAAGTCGATTCTTTCCCATATCCTGACTTCCAATTTCTCTAGTTCTTTCTATTGGCAAAACTTAGCACATTAGCTAGCAAAGGGGAAGCTAATTAGCTAATTTCCAGAGTCCCAGCTCCAACTTCTCTTGCACACACCACACACACACACACACACACACACCACATTCAGACCCACACATGAAGGATGGATTTGGAACTGAGAGACAAAACCTTAATAACTTAAACTAATGTCAACTCTGAGACATTTCACAATTGCTTCCTTGAGATTTCTCTTCTCAGTCCTCTCCTCTTCAAAATTTTCATAACTAACTTAAATGACAACATGGTTGACATAACTGTATATGACTCAAATATAGAAGTTTTTCTTATCATGATAGATAGTAGATAGCAGAAAGGACCCTTAAGCATTCTCAATGGATTGAAATAGCTTAAAGTTTTATTCATGAAAGATTAAAGAGCAAATATAAAATCCAAAACTGGTTTGAAGTTGGAAAGGAAACTTTAAATAATTAAATAAGAATTAATAGAGTAAAGTGACTGTCAAATAAGCTCACATAATCCTACATTTTATTAATGTTTCCCTTAGTGATGATAGCTAATATATATTGAGTATATTCTATGTGCCAAACCATGTCGAGTGCACTACAGGCATTGTTTCATTAAAAACACACCCACAGGCTCTCTGCAGTAGATTCAATTATTATCCCCATTTTATCTATGAGGGAATTAGAGGCTCAGATAAGCATTTGCCTATGCTTATGCAATAAGTGGTGAAGTTTCAAGTACACCTTTATGCCAAATAGTTAAGTAGCATGATATAGACTTGTGGTAGATAGAACAACAGCCCTCCAAATGTGCCCATTTCCTAATTCCTGAAATCTGTGAATTTGTTACCTCACATGGCAATAGGGATTTAGCAGATATGATTAAGGAATTTGAGATGTGGTAGTTAGGCTGGATTATCTAAGTGGACACAAGGTAATCAGAAGGTTCCTTATAAGTGAAAAGTCAGTGTCAGAGAAGGAAATGTGAACACTGAACCAGAGTGATGTGATGTGAACAAGACTCAACTGGCCACTGGTGGCTTGGAGGATGGAGGGGGCCACTAGCTAGGAATTCAGGCAGCCTCTAGACACTGGAAACAGCAAGGAAATAGGTTCTTCCCTATAACCTCCAGAAGTAATGTAGCCCTATGGACTGATAACCTTGATTTTGGTCTGGTGAGACCCATTTCTGATTTCTGTCCTCCAGAATTATAAGATAACATATTTGTATTTTTTAAACCACTAAATTTCAAGTAATTGTTACAGTTGCAATAGAAAACTAAACAATGCCTTTTTACTACAGGACAGATAATCATTTCATTTTCATGCAACCAATGGATGAGACATGGCATTCTTTAATCTGCATATCTCTCTTTTTTTTAAATTTCAGATCTATGAACACAAAATAAACTATTGCAGGTTTCCTGAGGGAAATTTTACCCTTTCTCTAACATCCCATATACCATGACAAATAGTGCCAGCTCTTATTTTCAAATATATCTGAGATCTACTTCCCTCTGATCCATCTAACTCCACACCGTTTTCCCACTGGATTATCACAGTAACTTCCCATATGTCCATTCTGAATCCTGCCTCTTTCAGCTTCTTTTCAATTCAGTAGCCAAAGTTATCTTGTTGAAACTGAAATCATGGACTCTTTCCACTTATTCAAGTTAACCTTTAAGTCTCTCAAGACTATAATTTAAATGAGGCTTATTGCTTTTGCATATTTATTTATTCAATTGTCAATTTACTAAAGTTATTATAGTTTTTATATTGATTGTTTTGGGTTTCCAGAAATTTACTCATATTTATTTCAATTTAATTATACTCACTTCACACACAGGTATTTCATCTTTTCACTTCCAATTCATATGCTTCTGAATGTTTGAGCTCATCTAATTACAATGGCTAATACTGCTAATACATTGTTAAATAATAGTGTAGAGAGATTTGGTATATATGTCTTATTTTCTATGTTTGTGAGAAATACTGTATTTTTCCCATTATATAAGGTACTAGTTGTCAGGCCAAAGCATATCTTTGGATCAAAATCCCAGTCTTCAGTATATTTATATGAGCACATATATATATATATACATGATCATGTTAAGAAAGTATCCATCACAGGGGCGGAAGATGGCGGCGTGAGTAGAGCAGTGGAAATCTCCACCCAAAACCACATATATCTATGAAAATATAACAAAGACAACCCTTCCTAGAATAAAGACCAGAGGACACAGGACAATATCCAGACCACATCGGCACCTGAGAGAACCCAGCGCCTCGCGAAGGGGGTAAGATACAAGCCCCGGCCCCACGGGAGCCGAGCGCCCCTCCCCCCAGCTCCCGGCAGGAGAAGAGCAGGCAGAGCGGGAGGGAGACGGAGCCCAGGACTGCCGAACACCCAGCCCCAGCCATCCGGGCCAGAGTGCAGGGCCCTCGATACTAGGAAAACAGGACAGCAAGAACAGTGAGTGGGCACTGGAGTCCGGGTGCTGGAGGACATAAGAAAAGCGCGCGACCATTTTTTTTTTTGCTTTTTTGCTGTTTTGTTTTGGCGAGCACTTTTTGGAAGTCTTAAAGGGATAGGGACCCCAATACCAGGGAAACAGGGCAGCAAGACCAGTGAGAAGAGGCCTGAGGCTGGCACTGGAGAATAAAGAAAAACGAGCGACCACCTTTTTTTTTAAATAAAAAAATTTTTTCCTTTTCTTTCCTTTTTTTTTTTTTTTTTTTTTTGTGGTTGTTGTTTTGATTTGGCAGGTGCTTTTTGGAAGTCTTAAAGGGGCAGGGCGGGACACTTAATCCAGAGGTAGGGAATTCGGGGATCTCTGGGCACCCTAACCCCTGGGCTGCAGGGAGCAGGGAGGCCCCCTTACGGAGATAAATAGCCTCCCAGCAGCTCCTGCTCCAACGCGACTCCACCACTTTGGAGTAGCTGCCCGAGCCAGGCCACGCCCACAGCAACAGCAGAGATTAACTCCATAGCAGCCGGGCAGGAAGCAGAAACCCTGTCTGGGCGCAGCTGCGCAGCACAAGCCACTAGAGGTCGCTGTTCTCCCAGGAGAGGAGGGCCACAAACCAACAAGAAAGGAAGTTCTTCCAGCCGTCACTCATCCCAGCTCTGCAAACTATTCCTATCACCATGAAAAGGCAAAGCTACAGGCAGACAAAGATCACAGAGACAACACCAGAGAAGGAGACAGACCTAACCAGTCTTCCTGAAAAAGAATTCAAAATAAGAATCATAAACATGCTGACAGAGATGCAGAGAAATATGCAAGAGAAATGGGATGAAGTCCGGAGGGAGATCACAGATGCCAGAAAGGAGATCGCAGAAATGAAAGAAACTCTGTTAGGGTTTATAAGCAGAATGGATAGGATGCAAGAGGCCATTGATGGAATTGAAATCAGAGAACAGGAACGCATAGAAGCTGACATAGAGAGAGACAAAAGGATCTCCAGGAATGAAACAATATTAAGAGAACTGTGTTACCAATCCAAAAGGAACAATATCTGTATTATAGGGGTCTGAGAAGAAGAAGAGAGAGGAAAAGAGATGGAAAGTATCTTAGAAGAAATAATTGCTGAAAACTTCCCCAAACTGGGGGAGGAAATAATCGAACAGACCATGGAAATACACAGAACCCCCAACAGAAAGGATCCAAGAAGGACAACACCAAGACACATAATACTTAAAATGGCAAAGATCAAGGACAAGGAAAGAGTTTTAAAGGCAGCTAGAGAGAAAAAGGTCACCTATAAAGGGAAACCCATCAGGCTAACATCAGATTTCTCAACAGAAACCCTACAGGCCAGAAGAGAATGGCATGATATATTTAATACAATGAAACAGAAGGGCCTTGAACCATGGATATTGTATCCAGCACGACTATCATTCAAATATGACGGTGGGATTAAACAATTCCCAGACAAACAAAAGCTGAGGGAATTTGCTTCCCACAAACCACCTCTACAGAACATCTTACAGGGATTGCTCTAGATGGGAGCACTCCTAGAAAGAGCAAAGCACGAAACACCCAACATATGAAGAATCGAGGAGGAGGAACAAGAAGGGAGAGAAGAAAAGAATCTCCAGACAGTGTATACAACAGCTCAATAAATGAGCTAAGTTAGGCAGTAAGATAATAAAGAGGCTAACCTTGAACATTTGGTAACCACGAATTAAAGCCTGCAATGGCAATAAGTACATATCTTTCAATAGTCACCCTAAATGTTAATGGTTTGAATGCACCAATCAAAAGACACAGAGTAATAGAATGGAAAAAAAAGCAAGACCCATCTATATGCTGCTTACAAGAAACTCACCTCAAACCCAAAGACATGTACAGACAAAAAGTCAAGGGATGGAAAAACATATTTCAAGCAAACAACAGTGAGAAGAAAGCAGGGGTTGCAGTACTAATATCAGACAAAATAGACTTCAAAACAAAGAAAGTAACAAGAGATAAAGAAGGACACTACATAATGAATAAAGGGCTCAGTCAAAAAAGTGGATATAACCATTCTAAATATATATGCAAACAACACAGGAGTACCAGCTTATGTGAAACAAATACTAACAGAACTAAAGGGGATATAGACTGCAATGCATTCATTCTAGGAGACTTCAACACACCACTCACCCGAAAGGATAGATCCACTGAGCAGAAAATAAGTAAGGACACGGAAGCACTGAACAACACAGTAGAGCAGATGGACCTAATAGACATCTATAGAACTCTACATCCAAAAGCAACGGGATATACATTCTTCTCAAGTGCACATGGAACATTCTCCAGAACAGACCACATACTAGGCCACAAAAAGAGCCTCAGAAAATTCCAAAAGATTGAAATCCTACCAACCAACTTTTCAGACCACAAAGGCATAAAACTAGAAATAAACTGTACAAAGAAAGCAAAGAGGCTCACAAACACATGAAGGCTTAACAACACGCTCCTAAATAATCAATGGATCAATGACCAAATCAAAATGGAGATCCAGCATTATATGGAAACAAATGACAACAACAAGACTAAGCCCCAACTTCTGTGGGACACAGCAAAAGCAGTCTTAAGAGGAAAGTATATAGCAATCCAAGCATATTTAAAAAAGGAAGAGCAATCCCAAATGAATGGTCTAATATCACAATTATTGAAATTGGAAAAAGAAAAACAGATGAGGCCTAAGGTCAGCAGAAGGAGAGACATAATAAAGATCAGAGAAGAAATGAACAAAATTGAGAAGAATAAAACAATAGCAAAAATCAATGAAACCAAGAGCTGGTTCTTCGAGAAAATAAGCAAAATAGATAAGCCTCTAGCCAGACTTATTAAGAAGAAAAGAGAGTCAACACAAATCAACAGTATTAGAAACGGGAAAGGAAAAATCACGAGAGACCCCACAGAAATACAAAGAATTATTAATGACTACTATGAAAACCTATATGCTAACAAGCTGGGAAACCTAGGAGAAATGGACAACTTCCTAGAAAAATGCAACCTTCCAAGACTGACCCAGAAAGAAACAGAAAATCTAAACAGACCAATTACCAGGAACGAAATTAAAGCGGTAATCAAAAAACTAACAAAGAACAAAACCCCCGGGCCAGATGGATTTACCTCGGAATTTTATCAGACATACAGGGAAGACATAATACCCATTCTCTTTAGAGTTTTCCAAAAAATAGAGGAGGTGGGGATACTCCCAAACTCATTCTATGAAGTTAACATCACCCTAATACCAAAACCAGGCAAAGACCCCAGCAAAAAAGAAAACTACAGACCAATATCCCTGATGAACATAGATGCAAAAATACTCAACAAAACATTAGCAAACCAAATTCAAAAATACATCAAAAGGATCATACACCATGACCAAGTGGGATTCATCCCAGGGATGCAAGGATGGTACAACATTCAAAAGTCCATCAACATCATCTACCACATCAACAAAAAGAAAGACCAAAACCACATGATCATCTCCATAGATGCTGAAAAAGCATTTGACAAAGTTCAACATCCATTCATGATAAAATCTCTCAGCAAAATGGGAATAGAGGGCAAGTACCTCAACATAATAAAGGCCATCTATGATATACCCACAGCCAACATTATACTGAACAGCGAGAAGCTGAAAGCATTTCCTCTGAGATCGGGAACTAGACAGGGATGCCCACTCTCTCCACTGTTATTTAACATAGTACTGGAGGTCCTAGCCATGGCAATCAGAAAAAACAAAGAATTACAAGGAATCCAGATTGGTAAAGAAGAAGTTAAACTGTCACTATTTGCAGATGACATGGTACTGTACATAAAAGACCCTAAAGACTCCAACCCAAAACTACTAGAACTGATATCAGAATACAGCAAATTTTCAGGATACAAAATCAACACACAGAAATCTGTGGCTTTCCTATACACTAACAATGAACCAACAGAAAGAGAAATCAGGAAAACAAATCCATTCACAATTGCATCAACAAAAATAAAATACCTAGGAATAAACCTAACCAACGAAGTGAAAGACTTATACTCTGAAAACTACAAGTCACTCTTAAGAGAAATTAAAGGTGACACTAACAGATGGAAACTCATCCCATGCTCGTGGCTAGGAAGAATTAATGTCATCAAAATGGCCATCCTGCCCAAAGCAATATACAGATTTGATGCAATCCCTATGAAACTACCAGCAACATTCTTCAATGAACTGGGACAAATAATTCAAAAATTCATATGGAAACACCAAAGACCCCAAATAGCCAAAGCAATCCTGAGAGAGAAGAATAAAGTAGGGGGGATCTCACTCCCCAACTTCAAGCTCTTCTATAAAGCCATAGTAATCAAGATAATTTGGTACTGGCACAAAGCAGAGCCACAGACCAAAAGAACAGACTAGAGAATCCAGACATTAAACCAGACATATATGGTCAATTAATATTTGATAAAGGAGCCATGGACATACAATGGCGAAATGACAGTCTCTTCAACAGATGGTGCTGGCAAAACTGGACAGCTACATGTAGGAGAATGAAACTGGACCATTGTCTAACCCCATATACAAAAGTAAACTGAAAATGGATCAAAGACCTGAATGTAAGTCATGAAACCATTAAACTCTTGGAAGAAAACATAGGCAAAAACCTCTTAGACATAAACATGAGTGACCTCTTCTTGAACATATCTCCCCGGGCAAGGAAAACAACAGCAAAAATGAACAAGTAGGACTATATTAAGCTGAAAAGCTTCTGTTCAGCAAAAGACACCATCAATAGAACAAAAAGGATCCCTACAGTATGGGAGAATATATTTGAAAATGACACATCCGATAAAGGCTTGACGTCCAGAATATATAAAGAGCTCACACGCCTCAACAAACAAAAAACAAATAACCCAATTAAAAAATGGGCAAAGGAACTGAACAGTTCTCCAAAAAAGAATACAGATGGCCAACAGACACATGAAAAGATGCTCCACATCACTAATTATCAGAGAAATGCAAATTAAAACTACAATGAGGTATCACCTCACACCAGTAAGGATGGCTGTCATTCAAAAGACAAATAACAGCAAATGTTGGCGAGGCTGTGGAGAAAGGGGAACCCACCTACACTGCTGGTGGGATTGTAAGTTATTTCAACCATTGTGGAAAGCAGTATGGAGGTACATCAAAATGCTCAAAACAGACTTACCATTTGATCCAGGAATTGCACTCCTAGGAATTTACCCTAAGAATGCAGCAATCAAGTATGAGGAAGATCAGTGCACCCCTATGTTTATCGCAGCACTATTTACAATAGCCAAGAATTGGAAGCAACCTAAATGTCCATCGATAGATGAATGGATAAAGAAGAAGTGGTATATATACACAATGGAATACTACTCAGCCATAAGAAAAGAGAAAATCCAACCATTTGCAGCAACATGGATGGAGCTGGAGGGTATTATGCTCAGTGAAACAAGCCAAGAGGAGAAAGAGAAATACCAAATGATTTCACTTATCTGTGGAATATAAGAACAAAGGAAAAACTGAAGGAACAAAACAGCAGCAGAATCACAGAACTCAAGAATGGACTAACAGGTACCAAAGGGAAAGGTACTGAGGAGGATGGGTGGGTAGGGAGGGATAAGGGGGGTGAGAAGTAGGGGGGTATTAAGATTAGCATGCATGGGGGGGTAGGAGAAAAGGGAGGGCTGTACAACACAGAGAAGGCAAGTAGTGATTCTACAACATTTTGCTCTGCTGATGGACAATGATTGTAAAGGGGTTTATAGGGGAGACCTGGTATAGGGGAGAGCCTAGTAAACATAATATTTGTCATGTAAGTGTAGATTAGTGATACCAAAAACAAAACAAAACAAACAAACAAAAAAAAGGGCAGTTCCTGTGTGGTAACCTCCAATGAGTTCTACACAAGGGTATAAAGGGCATATAAAAGTGTAGGCAAAGGGTCTGTTTGCGTTTATACAGAAGATCAAAGCCTAATTGGGCTACCCCGAAAATGAACTAAGATACGATATGAAAGAGAACTTCCAACATCAGCACTCTCTGGAAGACTCATGCCAGAAGATGATCATCAAAAAACCCCAACAAAGAGCCACGCACTGCTACAGCTGTAGATGCACTCATCCCACCAGCTCCTGGACTTGCCATGGGAATGAAGGAGATATCTAAGCTGGCCTGTGCATACAGTAAAACAACAAATTTGACTGGATCTATACTGTTGGAACTCAACCAAGAATTAGGAGAAGTGGAAATTGTAGTGCTCCAAAATCTTACAACTACAGACTATTTACTGTTAAAAGAACATAAGGGGTGTGAACATTCCCCAGGAATGGGTTGTTTTAATTTGTCTGATTTCTCTCAGACTGTTCAAGTTCAGTTGGACAATATCCACCATATCATAGATAAGTTTTCACAAATGCCTAAGATGCCTAACTGGTTCTCTTGGTTTCACTGGAGATGGCTGTTAATTACAGATATGCTTTGGTTATGTAACTATACTCCTATTATGTTAATGTGTGTGCGCAATTTAAGTAGTAGCTTAAAACCTATACATGCTGAAGTTACTCTACAAGAAGATATGTCAAAGAAATAATCAATCTTCCCATGTTTTCTTCCACCTGCTACTTCTATAGCTTTTCTTCTTCCTTCCTAATTACAATCCTTAAATAGAATTCGTGCCCCATATCAAATTTACTGAGTATCATAATTCTTCCAAGTGGTAAAGATACCTCAAGACAAATGCTGGGCATAGAAGCTATAGGGCATAAATATGCAAAGAAATAAAAAGCTAACCATTTCAAACAATAAGGCTTCTCTCTCACTTACCAACTTTACATTTCCCTGTATGGCCCCGGAAGATGACTGGTTAGCCAGAGACGGGTAAGATTCCTCAAGGGAGGAACAACCTAAGACAGGCACAGTCGCAGGGGGGTCATCAGGTGAGAAATTGGGGATCAACAGAGGTGAGGCTTAGAACCTCACCCCCCCCTGTTCTGAGAGAAATCTTCTGCATCCGTGGATGTTTTATTGCCCTTGTCTAGCTGGATTAACACATAGTCTACAGGCACACACCTGATCATCTACATTTGCTCTCTTACAACACTAAACTATGTTTTCTACGTTTATCTTGTATCTACCTACCACTTCAGCATTTTATTAAAAAAAATAATAATAAAGCGAGAAATGTGGTATCCACATATAAATCAAGTATAAAAACCAAATGAGTATTCATATTTGAACTGACTGTTTATAGTTCATAACGCATGAGCAAAACCGAAAGTTTCTGTGATGACTGCCCTTGTACTGTTCACTATGTAACTTATTCACTATGTAAGAATTTGTTCTCCATGTAAGAACTTGTTTGTTATGCCTCAGAAGATTGGAGACTGACGAAAATTAGGCTTGGGGTGGATTAATGATTGTGCATTCAGCATTGACTCACCTATACAGAATTTTATTGTTGTTAAAAACCATTTGATCAATAAATATGAGGGATACCCTCAGAAAAAAAAAAAAAAAAAAGGACAGACTTCCAATGGTAAAATAAATAAGTAACTGGGATATAATGTATAGCATAAGGAATATATTCAAGATATTGTAACAGCTTGGTAGGATGATAGCTGGAACCTAGAATTATGTATATAAATGTTTTATCACTGTGTTGTACACTTTAAACTAATGTAATGTAATACTGTGCTTCAACTACCTTTCAAAAAAAATATTTATAAAAAAAAAAAGATAGTATCCGTCAATTCCTATTTTATTGAGTATTTTAAACATGAATGGACACTGAAATGGTTACATGTCTCTTTAATATCTATTGAGATGAAAAAGTACAATTTTTCTCTTTATTTCTATTCATATGATTATATTGATATTTTTGGAATTCCTATTACATAACTATCCTTGCATTCCTGACATAAACTTCTTTATTCATGATATATTATACTTCTAATGCACTTGGATTCTATCTGTTAAAATTTTAATCAATATTTTTGCATCAAGATTGAATAATAAGATTAGTCTGTAGCTATTTTTTGTTTTCATTTTTTTGTTTTATAACTTGCCTATAATCTTGATCAGGTTTGGTGATTAAAGTCATACTCATTTCATAAAAGGATGTTATCATTATTATACTTTAGAACAACTCAAGTATCACTAGGACTATTTTAAAGTTTAGACCTAGTATCTTTCTCATGTAGGGTTCCTTAATTTCTCTTTTTTTCCTAAACAGCATTTGATCAGTTCAACACCTTATCCATTCAGGTTAATTGTGATAAATTATAATTTTGTAGAAAATTATCCATTTCATTTAATTTTCCAAATTTGTGTGTGCAAGGACATTACAAAAACATATTTAATATAATTTATTTTCTTTGTTTCAATATTATTTATTCCTTGTTATTTCTAAATTTGTGTATTTGAAATTTCTTCTTTTATAACTAGTAGTGTTCTAGTTTGCTTTTTTCAAAAAATAGCTTTTTCAAAAAGAAATTTATTTTTATTTCTGCTTTATTTCCTGATATCTGTGTGTAACTTTTCTTCATTAATTTTCCCTTAGCATTTTTTAGTTTAAACTACTTCTAGGTTTTTTTTAAAGTGTATAATTTGTAAGTTTTTATTTTAATTATTACTACTGCTATAAGTTATTATTACACTAAAGTCTTCAATTATCCTTTGACCCATGAGTTGTTTAGTAGAATTTTTTTTCCTGGTGGAAAATTTTTTTTTTTCTGTTAATATCTCATTTTATTGTAATGTTGCGAGGAAGAAATGTTATTATCCTTTGTTTAATATAGAATTTATTTAAGTTAACTTTGTGGCTAAGATACAGCCAAATTTCATGAATGATCTGTATGTATTTCTAACCTGTTTTTGAGTGTTAGAGTCTAAACACAGATTCATGAGTTATAAAAGGAAAATTAATCCATGTCCAAATAAAGCCAGATGAACTCAAGCATTTTCATTTATTAATTTTGCCCTTAATTCAAAGAGTAAAGATGGATAATTCTCTTAAACTTTCCAATAATTGATTTCTTCATCCATTACATAAATTTATGTGACTAGCTAATCATTTTCCATGACTTTGTAACAAGGTGCAAAAATCTGAACATCCAAAATTAGCAACACGAGATGGCAACTCTTTAGATGTTATTGTTCGTGCGCATTTGTATGAATTCTTTCATTAGTGTTGTGTAACAGGTGCACGGCTTAACCTGCTTTCTTCAAATTGTTTTCTTATTTCACTAAAAATATATAAAGTTATGTTGCAGACATCTTTTTTGATGATAATAAGTGTGACTTAATTTTTATTTATTTTTTATTATAGCAGTAAATACACAGATGTTTAAGTATAATAATTCTAAATGTTTATAATGTCTAGTAATAGTCCCCTGTTCTGTCATTTATGCTCCTTATTCTGTTCTCCAAAAGCAACCACTTTAAACCTTCAGCTGTTTTTTTTTAATACTTTTTTCTATATATCTTAATGATAGATTCTGTTACTACTTCTTGATATTTTCAGATACAGCCTTCTTACTAATGTAGAGGAAAATTTGTCTGACTTGTCTCACATACCAGTGCACATGTGAATGAACAAACACATACACACACATACATTTTTCTTTATCTCCCAATAATGATGAAATATTCCATATTTTCCTTATTACCCTAATATGATTTATTTAATGAATATTTACTTATAATATTTAAACATACTGTAATATCATTTTTTCATCTTTGTTTTCTTTTGAGATAATATCTGCCTTATTCTTACCTTGTTAATATCTTACATGCTATTTTTTTTTCATGCTATTACTAATTAACCCTCTATTATATTTGGAACTATAAATAACAAGTAACTTCTCACTATACACAAATGTGTCAAACAATGTCATTCTTTCTTGTTATTTTCTTGGGGCTATTACAACAAAAATAAAATGCTCACCTGCTATGATTTGTTTTAGGCTGATCAGACTATTCCATATTTTGGTTGTGGTAGTGGTTACAAGACTACGCATTTGTCAAATTTCACAGAACTGTACATCAAAAAGAATGAATTTTAGTGAATATAAATTAAAATACGAATTTTAAAATAAGGAATTAACATAGGCTATAATAAGTAGAACCTTTCTAGGTCTACTTTTTTCTTCCTTTCTTTTTTTTTTTTACTTCAACTGGTCAATTCAACTTTCATCGCTCCATACAAGCACACTCCATGTAGAAATATATGATTGGATGTATCATTTTCATATTTTGTATTTTTCAGTTCCAACTGTGTTATTTATTTTTCAATTCCAGGGGTCTATTTATGTGTTTCTGTTTTTTGCTTTTCATGAGCAAATCTATTTTCTTTTTTGGTTGACAAAATTTTTATTAATTGTTTCATGTGTAATGTCAGCCAAAGGCTTCTCCCTCCTTCTAGGCTAGGTGAGATGCTTTTTCTGTAAGCTTCCATACATACTGCATGTATGTATGTATGTACTTTCTTGCACTGTTCATTTTAGTGAAGTATAATTGTTTACATTGGGGAACACTTACCAAACTAAGCCAAACCATTTATTACCAGTGTTTTATTGTCTTAAAAAGAAAAAGCATGGAGGAAGATTTTAAACGGCTAATAAAATGAATAATGAATGTCATTATTTGGCATCAAATATTTACCAGAAAACACCCTCTTTTGCCATTTTTTTCTTAAATAAAATCTCATATTATAGACACACAATATATGTGAACACTTTTCAACTCTCATTTCTAGCATTTACCCTTCTGAAACACGTTTTCCCATTTTTTCTCTGAGGCAGAGATGGAGTGTATTATCTACTCTAAAATAAATAGATTATTTATTGTTGTTTTGGAAATGTCTAATTCAGAGATAAACTTCTAAATCCAATCTAAACTTTAACTCAATGAAATACTTGTGAGTTTTTTTGGAGTTTCACCACACAATAAAGCTGGCACACTTTTGCAACTTTAAATTACTTTATATGTTTATTGAAAAACTTGTCAGGGTTCATAGATAAATTTTCAGTCTTCGTTTTGTATATATCTGATAATGCTCCCACAATATGGAATTTCAGCTGAAGATATTGGGTCCCCATATATCTTAGTTGGAAGTGATGTTGTGTAAAACACCCATCCTGGGTGGCTAAAGGTATAATCCAGGGTCGACACTGGAAAGACAGCAGAAAGTTTTCATTTTCTAGTTAATTGCAAATTGATTCAAGCTTTAACTTGGTCAACAAATGTGACTTTTCTTATCCATGTTAAATTACAATTGATCAGCTAATATGTTTGATATCCTAATGTTTTGATATCTTAGGAAAAAAGCTATTTTTAAAGTAGCATCTCCTAACACAGGTATGTGTGTGTGCTCAAATTATAGGGAGTGATGAGAGACATCCATGGATATGTTTCAAGACATTAGCTTTATTATTTTCAGTGAACATGTAAAAAAAAATATGGTTTTACTCTCAGAAAACATTAGTTGAAGACTGTACAATGATAAAAAGAGTAGAGATACCTATAATTAATTAACATAGTTGAATTTTAACAACTATGCATTCTTTAGTTTAGATTCCAGAAAGATCATTTGCTCTTCTGTGTGTCCAATTATGCCAATTTAATGCTAAGCTCTAAACTAGAATATATTTACCAATTATCTTTGAACTCTTTCACATTTTTGGTCAATTAAAACCAAAATAAACAAAAAGAGAATATTAAGTTGAGTGGAAAATAAAAAACTATATATATGGAACATGTGTGAGGGTAACTACTAGCACTGTGAAATATTGGGGATTTTTAAAATTGAAGATAGCCTTCATAAGAATTAATAAATGATACAGGAAACCAGCACAAACTTCCTTCATGGCTGCTAGTTGCTACTAGTATTTTAACAATATTACTCAAATGAAACAATAAAAACTGGTATTTCTGAATATGTAAAAATGTCAATCATTGGTTACTACTACTGTTTTCCTATATCATTTTGTAAATAGGATTTACAGAAACAAAAAAAATATTCCTCCTTATTAGCCTAACCTGTCATCTTTTATGTATCAGTTAGGATGCTCTGGAAGTAAGTAGCATAAAGCTGAAAAAGTGGGTTAGGTGATTTGGCATTTCAGTTTTTTTATGTTTAATAGATTTTCTACAATTCCCCTGAACTTCCCCATATTCAGAAAATAACAACTGCAGACCCAAAAATTACATATTTTCTGAACAGCATCCAAGCACCAGAAGGGAAAGAAATAAAGAACTATATTCCCCTTGAGTCTCTTTTATCAGGAGAGTATCTTTCCCCAAAGTTTTACCCTAACTTCCAGGAAACTCCCTCACCTTCCCTTCATATCTCATTGGCTTGGACTAGTTCACATTCCTACCCTTAGATTAATCTCTAAAATATTGCATCACATTTCTATGCTTGATCTAAAATATTTAGCTCAACAAATGTGACTTTTCTCATCCATGTTAAATTACAATTGATCAGCTAATATGTTTGATATCTTAATGTTTTGATATCTTAGGAAAAAAAGCTGTTTTTAAAGTAGCTTTTTTTGTTTTTTCACCTAAAGCTGGACAAAGAATTCAAATACTTTAGGAACTTTGACACCCTCATGTTTCAGTCTCACTTCTTGTACTTATGGTTTTATCTTTCTTCCTTAGTATTACTTTCTCTTGACTTTATTTCTCTGTTCTTAAAATTTTTTTCTCACTATATCAGTTTTTTACTGCAAGGAACAGACATCGGGCAGGACGGGCCATGGAAGATATTTATTGGGAATAAAATATATGACGGCTAAGTGGTGAGGGAAAGCCTTCACAAAGCAATTAGGGCACCTTTGAAAAATGAAAGGAAAGAGGTATTAGGTATTTTTCAGATGATTCTAAGAAAGTCTCAGCCATACATACGAGGAGCCCTAAGCTAACACCGCTTTTTGAGAAGCTCTGCGGGCAGGATGACTGTGTCACCTCAACTGCTCCCGTGGTTCCCAGTCATTGACAGGGAGTAGAACGAGGAGAGTCTAGTTTTGCATAAGCACCGTAGTGGATCCCCAGGGGCAGGTGCTGGTGGAACTCATCAGTCCACTGCGCTCCCCTGGGAGCTCTCCTGGAGGAGATCGGGAGAGCGCACCAGCACGGCTGCCCCAGTTCATCCCCTGCACTGCATAGATCCACATCTCCACCCATATTTGGGAGCAACTACTTCATGGTTCCCTCAGGAGAAGTTAGAACAAGTGAGATGACTTACAGCCACTGGCACCGCAGTTATTCTTGGGACACACCTGTTACTCATCTTCTTTGTCTCTCATTAGACATTTGAAATTCTCTATACATCTACGTTCCCAGCCTCAGTTACACGTCCACAGGTTTTGGTGGCTTATGTGGTGGTGTGAACGACTCCTATGCCTCCTTTACTGCAGAGAACACTCCTGGTCAGAAGCTGTGTCCTGTGGGATTTTATGCCAGTGGATCGGATATACTGTAAATCTCCAGAGAGTGGACTGGCTGACATTCTTTGAGCAGGAAAGGAAAATCCATATGTTAAATATTCACATAACTATGAGGAAAACTCTTGGCCCTTTTAAGATGGAAGGGGCTTAATATGATCTACTCGCCACAAAAGGACAGACCAGTCTCTCTGAGATAAAATTCAATATACCTGAGATAAAATTCAATATCAGGGATTTAGTTATGATACAACATTGTGGATGACAGGGAGAACCGGGCTACTTGTTTATGAAACTTGCATGTGCTCTCTGATCCTATGCAAGCTCAATGTGCTCTGGCAGTGTTTTGGAATGCGTTATGTCTTCCTAAAATATATGTTGAAGCTGAACTGCCACCAGTATTTGCGACTGTGACCTTATTTTGAAATAGTGTAATCAAGTTAAAATGACATTAGGGTGGAATCTAATCCAATATAACTGGTGTCCTTTTAAGAAGAAGAAAACACCATGTAAAGACACAGACATAGGGAGGGTGCAATGTGATGACAGAGACAGAAATCGGAGCGATGCAGCTGCAAGCCAAGGAAGGCCAAGGGCTGATGGCCGCCACCAGAAGCTGAGAGAGTCTTTCCTACAGGTTGGAGAGGGGGCGCTGCTTTGTTGACACCTTGATTTTTGACTTCTAGCTCCTAGATCCATGAGAGAACACATTTTTGTTCTTGTAAGTCCCAATTTGTGGTGCTTTGTTATTGCAGCCCTAGGCAACTAATACAATTGGCTTCATAGAATTTCAGTTTAGCTCAATTGAACTGTATTTCTCAGAATAGCCTTTCCTGTATGTTTCAAATTGGTAGACCACAGGCGACATCACTCTACAGTGTCTACCAGGTGAAAGTGAAGCAGGAGGAGCAGGTTTCATAATGCACACATTTCGTCATTTATCTGGTGGCTCACCTCCCTGGTTAGCCAGGAATAAGCCAGGCCTGCACCTACTACACCTTTGCCTGGATCCTCCCGCAGCCTGTCTGCTTTTAGATGAGTATGTGTTTAGCTCTGGGACAAAGGATCCAGTCCTCATGGAGGGCACCTAGTTTATCAAGGCTGTAGGCAGTGAGAACTGACATGAGTTCCCTCTGGGCCACAGCTCGGGCTTTTGGTTTTCATCCTTGGCTTGTGGATTATGGCTCGTCTTTGCTGTGGGAGAACAGCTCCACCATAACACCCTGCAAGTTTGCAAGCCTCCAAGTAGACCACATAGGCAAGACTTCCAGCTGCTCTCTGATTTGGCAAAACAAACACCCTAAGATACAAGAGCATCGGGAGCTTGTGAGGAATGGCTACAAGGTCATTTCCCACCCTCCTCTTTCTACCAGAGAGTTTCTGGTTCGCACTGCCATTCAGACACTCATGATGTATGAGGCTTTCTGTGTTACTGCTCTTAAAATGAAGCTACAGAATATAAAACTGCTTAGCTTCAGATGGCATAGTCTTATCAGCAACATGGTATCCTACACCCATGTTGTTTGGTCCTATCATCCTTTTAGTTCAGTATCATCCTGAAGGACAAAGTTGGCACCCTGGCTACTCTTCCTTTCATTTTCTGTATAAAAAATAAACTCTCTGACTCTAAAAAGGGCTTCTTGGATTTTTTTACTAACAGAATCTGTCAGCTTTGCCTTGATATTTGCTGTCCTCAGGTGCATAGTCATATTTATCCTTTCTAATTGCCTTCCCTGTGACCCATGAACTATCAGATGCAAAGACAAGTCTTATTTTTAAAGTCAAATTTGTGTTAAATAATATATTACATATAAATGTGTATATGTATACACACATACACACACACATACTGTAACAAAGGGGAAAGGGAAATCATACAACTTTTTGAGAATTATTGATAACTGGACACTGGCTCTGAATTGACAATAATTACTGGGGAACAACTCACCATTTTGTCCACCATTAAGATTAGGAGTTTATGAAGATTAGGTGACAAACAGACATTTGGCTCAGAATATTCTCACAGTGAGACTTTTGGATTATTTCTCACTTTGGAGTTCAAAATTTGAATAAACTTCCTTAGCCACTGGTCCTGCTGTAGGTTTCCTGAGTCATAGAGTGGGGCTATTATTGTAGGAAAATCCATGTGAAAGCCACTTAAACTATCGCTACAAACAAAACACAGTAAGCCAAAAGTAATACTGTATTCCTTGGGAAATTGAAAAGATAAGTGCCATGAACACTTACCTTGAAAGATGAAAAGTGGTGATTTCTCCTCAACTCCATGCAGTTCATTATTTGGCCTGTGAAGACGACTGCTAATCTTGGAGAATGGGAGTGGATTATAGTACATTACATCAGTGGAGACTCTAACGGTCACTACTGTTTCAAATGCCCTTTAATTGCCAGAGCAAATCTGCACACCCCGTAGCACCTGCTCCTCGGCCATTGAGCTGTCAGCTGCCATCTTTCTCTGTGAGGTAAGAACTTGAAAGCAGTTTATTTCAGCTGACAGAGTCATCTTTAGGCTCCCTTGTCATACTTCAGGATTATATCAGCGCTCTGACTCTCTGTCCTATCCTGTACCACAGGAACTTTGCTTGACTTTCTGTTTTACAAGCCTGGGAACAAAAGATCCTGGCTGCCATGCAAGCTGACCTGCCGTGTGGGCTTTGTGAGGTAGCCAAGCTGATGCTGCCTGAGGTATCAGTCAGAAATAGGGGTGCTCTCTCTCTGGGGCTCTAACCATCTAACAAAGGATTATGAAACGAGAGAGGTTTGTCTTCCATTATTAAAATTTAATAAGATCACTAAATACATTATTTCCTCCTGTTTATTAATTAGTAATCTTCCATATATTGTTTTGTTATCGTTAATGGTTGAATACTTATAATAAGTTTAAAAGCTTATCTTTTTAGGAATTTAAAAAACGAGTGGAAAATACTATTTCATAAACAGATTTGGGGTGGACTAAAAGAACCCCAAGAAACCTCTCAGATTTTGGTAGCTAATGAATGAAAATAGGAATAAGAATAATGGCAGTGTAACCAGTTTGTATGAAGAATCTCAGCCCATTAGGCTATAAATATAGAAAGACTTTAGTTGTCTTGTTTTCTGCAGTGCTCAATGGAATCACCCATCTGTACTGGCTTCATACCTAAGATAGGTTCCACAACTTTACTGCTCCATTTGGCTTTTAAAATTTAATTTGGTCAATTATTTAAACTTTAATTATTATTTAATTATCAAATCCAAAGTTCTCCTCCTTCTCCTAAGGCAGGTCTGTCTCAGAGTAAATGGTCTTTCTCTTACAGCCCTCTTTTCCCCACTGTCCCATTTCTTCTTCTCTCAGATTCTGTATTTTTAGAGGACTTCATACTAACACACGGCCTGGGAGTGGAAGTGGGAAATAATGGAAAAGGAAAGAAAGACAAGCCTGTAAACATACTCCAGTCTGTGCGTCTTGAAAGCTTACATTACTTGCCCTTTCCTAGCCCCTGCCTGCCTGTTTTCCTGTCTATCTCTATCTGTACCGATCTGTGTATCTATCATCTATCTGGATGCGCATGTATAAGGAGCCACTGGCAGGCAGCGCTAAGATGTGCCCTGACGACAAGCAGATGACGTAGAGCTGAAAGCAATCAAGGCCCAAAAGACTCAGAAAGAAATTTTGACTCCCTATGCTAACTGCATAAAAGAGATTTAGATAAAAGAACTGCTCCAGGAAGAGAGGTATTAATATAAGTAACTACATTATAGTATGAACTAGGGGTGGTACACAAAGAGGAATTTAGCAAAGTCTGTTTATTAAACTCACTCCCTATGTCCTAGTATTTCTGTGTGACCCAGCAAACATTTATTCACCAAACATTTGCTCTTTCATCTTCCTGAGTTGCTTCCCTTTCCCTCTGAAGTCTCAGATCCTTACCTTCTCCTCAGTTCAGGACAACATATATACTTCATTTTCCCTCACTATCTTTGGAATCCCATGTGTGCATGGATTCCCTGTTCATACATAATTAAATTTGACTTTCTTTTGTTAATTTGTCTCATGTCACTTGATTCTTATACCAGTCAGAAGTAACTTGAAAAGTAGAGGAGATGTTTTTCCTCTCCAATACATGGAAAATATAGATTATAAATCAAGTGATTGAAATTTTTACAACACTTAATACAATTATACTCAGAAAACTCTTTACAACCCTCCTTGGGCATTTTAACTCAGTTGTGCTTGTAGCATTCTATAAATATCAGCGTGTTATGACTATTTTAAAAAGCATGGTGATGATTAATCCTTTTATATTGTATTACTGTAGATTTTGCACAGTGTTGCCAACTGAAATCAACATGACTGTTGCATTTAAGAAAAAGTGTATTCAACGTCTTCCTGAGGAACATGGCCTGAGAACAGCCCATCACACCGTGTTCTGATAAACTGCTCCAAAGCCCCTTTGTTTGGGAACATCTTAAACACATCTTTTACAATAGGGGGTGGATGCAAGGATAAGGTCATGTCAATAAATACATCAGGGCAGTGACCTAAAAAACAGATAATGGATATTCTGATGCCATCCCTGTGTGAGAGGAAGCAATGATTAGGATTCTGCTAGGGACACAAAAACCAGACTGGTTTACCTTCTTTTGAGCATTCCAGGATGGTTTTTCTCTGGTCATAGGTGAGGCATGAGGGAATGTGAATCTTATGACACAGGCAAGATTGGCTACAGGGCATTTTCACAGCACAGCAGGAGCTGACCTAGCTGACTTGGGCCTCTGTGGCTTGCATAGCCCTTTGCCTGTGGGGCCACCAGAGGGAACCACAAAATTTAATTTTATTTCATAGTGGATAAAGAAGCATCTATTGATGTGGCTGCAGTAGACCTTAAAGATAATTTAGACAAGAGAAATAAAGTGATATGCCTAAATTCATCAGTAGCTGTGGCTAGAATTCTCCTCTATTTCCTACATCAATTTGTAAAATGTGATTTAATCAGTGGTAGAAAATTATTAGATTTATTATTCACATTTACAAAATGCATGGATAGAGAATTTGGCTATTTCATGGGATATATGTAAGAAAGGAAATGAGAATGAATAAAATGTTCCCTGGCATCTGTATAACAGATATTCTAAAACCAAACTATTACTCAGTCATTAAAAGAGGTGGAAAGTCTCAACACCATTATAGGATGATATATTAAAAGAGTACTTCTTGGTCACATCTTACTGAAATATAAGTCTGAAAATGGCCAAGAAAAAAAAAAAAGAGAGAAAGAGAATGGGAATTTATTTGAAGATTATTGGAACGGTATTGTTACCTGTGGAATGCATTGTGTTTCAATTCTTATTTTCTCGAAGGAAAGAATTCAGGCAAGAGACCAGATAGCAAGAAAAAAAAAAGGAGAAAGGAATTTATTGTGTTAAAGTGAAAAAGTACACTTTCAAGATAGGAGAGCTGACTGTCTGGAAACCAGAAGTAGCCTGGCTGTGAGGGATGGGGTTGGCTTTTATTTTTACTTAAGATGACAGAAGTTCTGCCCTGTGCCTTATGTCCTTTGATAAGACAGCTCTAGGTTATATAATCATTTTCTCAGGGTGCAGGTACCTTACCTACACATAAGTACCTACGTGAAGCCCACAGTGGGGCCAAAACTGCAATGCTAAATTAGATTTAGATGTTATTTTAATGATGTGGAGTTAATTTTGGAAAAGGTCTTCAGATGTTGTGGATGCCCTGGAATCAGGGAGGCACCTATGGTCCTGGGCCTCATGACAATCTAGGCGTCCTTGACTGTCTGGACCTCCTAATAAAACCAGGTGTCCGTGTCCTTGACTGTGGAACTGGGAACTAAGGAGGGCTTAGCAGTTGGCCAGGGAGGAGTCTTCCTTGTTGACAGTCTGGCCCCTTTCTCCTGCTCATGTCTAACTAACTGCCACTCTAACAGTATCTAAGGAAGAAAGAAGAACTGGAGAATGAACTCTGGAGAGGAAGCCTTAGCAACTGGAATCTGGATTTTGAGTACTCTCTCTCCCTTCCTTCCTCCTCCCTCCCTCTCTCTCTCTCTCTTTAACGGTCAACTTTATTCCTGTCCACTGTGGAGGGACTTCTCATTACAAGAGAGTGGCCCATACTCACATTTTTAGAGCCCCACCATCAGATTGAGAAGGAATTATTGTGTCAAGCTTCACACTCTAAAATGTAGAGAAGGGACATAAATAGGTTTATCTTGGTAGGATTCCTATTAACTAACTGTTCATTTTGGCTTTGTAGGCAGGGTAAAGAAATGGGAAGGCAGTTTGTTTTCAGATCTCTTCATTTTTTTAGGGTAATGAAGAATAGTTTCTAGAAGTGTCTGGTTGACAATCATAGGGGAACAAAGTCTGCCACCCCATGACATGCCTCTTTGACATTATTATTTCAAGCTGGTTATTTTCTAAGAAACTGCAGACACAAGAGAAGCTCTGAAAACCAAGTAGAAGTTACCCTTTTGTAAGAGGCATTTACATGTACTAAGGAAATCTCCATTTGTAAGGGTGTCTCGCTTTCTATACCAGGAAGAGAGGATGACCCTAAATCTCTAGAAAGTGTCCTCAATGGAGAAGGCTGACTTTAACTATACGTAACAATTTTATTCTTGGTTGCTGTCCTTTTCCTGGTGACCTTCCATAACTGACTCCCCACCCCAACATCTTCTTTTGTCTTTAACTGAAGACAGTATTTAAGTTGGATGGCCTTAGCCATTTCAGAGAGTTATTCAGCTTTCCTGGATCCCTCCCATGTATTCAGGGGGCACACATGTTATCAGGTTTGTTTAATTTTCTCCTATTGTCTCAGATCAGTTTGTTTCTTAGACTAGCTAGAAGAACATTGAAGAGTATGGGAAAACTTTTCCTCCTCAGCATTACCTATAGCCCCCCAAAATCACTATGAGTCAGATAGACACTCTGCTCTAAACACCACGACCATTTGAGTTCACTATTCTCTTGAAAATAATGCATCAGAGAAAAACATGCTCAAGACGATCGGTAAGAGTAGGCTTTCAACTCCATAGAATATAGTCTTAGTTACAAGAGCTGTGAAGGAAAAATTTTCTTCTACACTTCAAGGTTCTTCTAGCTGATTGTTGGGAAGGAAGAAATTTCCTCTGCACTTCAAGGTTCTTCTAGCTGGTCTAAGAATGAAATTGACATGAGACAGATTAACAGGATTAACAGGCCCAATAATAAAACTGAGACCCCAAAAAATGACCAAGACAGGCAGCTTTTTATACATTTTAGACAAAAAACATAAATCTGTGAAGAATTGACAGGACAAAGAAAACTTAGAATTGGAGCTTCATTTAGTAAGGAATTCTAAACAGCATTTTGGGCTGGAGTAGTAAAATTAGTAAAAAAGTAACAATATTTATTTATGCAGCATTCTCCACATCACGCTCCCTATCTCTGGTGATAAGAATGCCTTCTATGACCCAGGTGCAGGGAGGGTACCTTTTACAGGGAGATTTATTTCCTGGTTTCAAGGTGGGTGGAGGGGTTCAGAGAATCCCTCTGCTTCTGCTGTTTCTCCGGTTGTTTCAATTCAAAGTAATCAATATACGAAAGTGGCACATTTTGGGGTAGCCTGCCCTTGGTTCCTATATATCTAAAAATTAAATTGACACGAGACAGATTCACAGCAGAAAATCAATTCAATTTCATATATACAGGAACCTCACATGCATGAGATGTTCAAGGACAGGAAGGTAAAATGAGGTCTATGTGCCATCCTGAGCCAAGGAATGGGATAAGGATTGTGGTTTAAAAGGGAAAGAGAGCAGTGCACAGGGCAGTATTGAGCAGACGGCTGGTGATTAGATGCTGTCTCTGCAGGGGCCAGGGGCAGGCTGCTCCAAGATGTGCCATGTTGACATGAAGACTATTTCTAGTTGAAGACAGTCAAGGCCCAACAAACTTGGGAACTTTGACCTTCCCCACCCAATTACATAAAAAGTTAAATGGAAGACCTGCTCCAGGGAAAGAGCTACTGCCATGGGTAACTATATCATTAATATGAACCAGGAATGGTAGATAGGGAGGTGTAAGAAATATTACAGCCAGGATTCTCGTCTCACCTGATTCTAGTATCACCCACTGTATACATACTTAGCCTGTTTACATACCCCTTGGCAGAAAACTTTACAGGTGATAGAACTACACCTGGAGCAAACTTCAGACACAGAAGTATCAGCCCTGGGGAGGGATGGGGAGGAAACACACAAGTGCCTGGATGTAATTGGACATGGTGGCTGCCAATCACCATAGAGACAGGCCCACAGAGTTTGCTGGAAGGAGAAGCAGAGAGCTTAGGGAGCCCTAGAAGCAAGCAGGAAACAGACATAGCAGAGACCCCAAGCTGGGAAGCAGTAGAGAGAGGAGGCTGGGAGAGAGAAGCTGGGAAGCAGGAGGGAGTAAGAGATGAAGCCACCAGTGAAGGCAGGGCCTGGAGAAGAGGGTATAGCCCGGCCGGAAACTGAGACGGACAGATGGGAGTCCGGACGGTGCTCATCCTATTGCAGTAGGAATAAAGCTTGGTATGTGCCCCTTTTTACCCACAGGGTTCCGTTGTCATTATTCAACCTTACTGAATTAATAGTGAACTTGCCCAGGGCAGGGAACCCCCTCTTCCCAGAGCAACAGGGGGAATTTAGCCAAGTCTGTTAAAATTCCCTCTATGTCCCATTGTTTCTGTGTGGCCCAGCACATATTTATGCCTCAAACATTTTCTTTCATCTTCCTTTAAACTGCTTCCCTCTCCCTTTGAAATCCCAGATGACTTCCTTATTCTCCTTGATTCAGGATGACATATATGCCTTACTATCTGTCTTTGGAATCTCTTGTCTATGTGCTCCCTGTGCATATGCATAATTAAAATTTGTTTTTTCTCCTGTTCTTCTGTCTCATGTTGATTTTTTAGATCAGCTAGAAGAACCTTGAAGGGTAGAAGAATCAGATAAAATTTATCTCTGGTAATAACATTTATTTTAGGAAAGACCTCAGTTTATAAGTTTTTGTAGGTAGTTAAGGGAGGAGTAAAAGAGTCTCTTGAGCCCACCAGATTTCAGTTGCCTTTAGTTCAAAATAGTCCACATGCCAAAATGAAACATTTTGGGAAGGCTTGTCCTGAACCCTTTCACTGGCAAGGGGCAATTTCACTGAAAAGTTTTCTTCATTTGATTCTAAAAAGGTCATTGATAGTTATATTTCAAATCCAGTCACAAAGCAATATGAAAATGCTTAGAGATTTAGAGTTGTAGGAATGATTTTAAATATTCCTGCAGAGAATAACGATATAGCTGACAGAGAACCCTCAGGCCCCCTGCTAGGCACAGCCACATTTATTACTGCCACATTAGGGAAGAAATAGCAAGCTTGACATTAGATCAGCAAAACAGAAAGAAGGAAAGAGAGAAAAAAAAGAATTAGCAATCAGCTCTCTCCTCACATATTGTTGAAAATTATTTTAAACATATTTTTATGACTTAATATTTTTTAGCTCAAGATTCATGCCACAACTGAGGTACAGAGATTTCCCATATATCCCCTTTCCCTGCATATGCATGGTCTCCCCATTATTAACATCCCCCACCAGAGTGGTTCGTTTGTTACAACTGAGGAACCTACATTGATATAGTTTGTGTTAAGGTTCACTCTTGTTCTACATTCTTTGTGTTTGGATAAATGTATAATGATATATACCCATCATTAGAATATCATACAGAGTATTTTCATTGCCCTAAAAATCTCATGTGTTCTATTTATGGTTCCCATCATCCCTCAGTCCCTGGCAACTCTGACCTTTCAATGTCTCCATAGTTTTATTATTACCAGAATTCCATACAGTATGTAGCCTTTTCAGATTGGCTTTTTTTACTTAGTAATACGCATTTATGGTTACTTCATGTCTTTTCATGGCTTGATAGCTCATTTCTTTTCAGTGCTGATAAATATTCCATTGTTTGGATGAATTACTACTGATTATTTGTCCATTCATTTAGTGAAGAACATCTTGAGCAGGCTGCACCAAAATATGCCACTTTGGCATTCAGATTATGTCAGAGTTGAAAATAATCAAGGCCCAAAGAGACTCAGAAAGAAACTTTGACCTCCCCCTGCCCCCCACTGCAGCTGCATAAAAATAATTTAGATAGAGAACCTGCTTCAGGAAGAGAGCTATTATTCCCGCCATAGACAACTACATTATAATATGAACTAATGGTGGTATTCAGGAAGGGGTGTGGTTAAATCTGTTAAAATTCCTATGTCCCCTTGTTTCTATTTGTCTCAGCAAACATTTGTTTACCAAATATTTACTCTTTCACATTCCTTTGAATTGCTTCCCTTTCCCTTTGAAGGTCTAGACCCTTTCCCCCTTCTCTTTAGTTCAGCATAACATATATATGTCATTTTCCCTGACTTGTCTTTGGAATCTTATGTCCATAGACTCTGTGTGTACACAGTTGAACTGTTATTTTTTCTCCTGTGAATATGTCTCATGTTGATTTGATTCTTAAATCAGCTAGAAGAAAGATAGAGGAATATTCTTACTCCCCAAGAGCTGATTTCAAATTTGGGCAATTATGAATAAAGCTGCTAAAAACATCTACGTGCAGCTTTTTGTGTGGACATAAGTTTTTAACTCCTTTGGCTAATTAACCAAGGAGCACATTGCTGGATCATATGGTAAGAGTATGTTTAGTTTTGTTAGAAACTGCTAAACTATTCTTCAAGATGGCTGTGTCACCAGCAATAAATGAGAGTTCCTGTTGCTTCACATCCTTCCCTGCATTTGATGTTGTCAGTGTTCTAGATTTTGTCCATTCTAAAAGTTGTACAGCAATATCTCATTATTATTTTAATTTGCATTGCCTTGATGACATATGTAGTAAGAATCTTTACACATGTTTCTTTGCCATTTGTATGATCTTTAGTGAGGTATCTCTTAAGGTCTATGGCCCATTTTTTAATCTGGTTGTGTTTTTTTATTGTTAAGTTTTAAGAGGTTTTTGTATATTTGGATAACAATCCTTTATTAGATGTTTATTTTTCAAATATTTTCCCCATGACTTGGCTTCTTCTCTAGCTTCCTTTATATTGTCTTTCACAGAGCACAAGCTTTTTTTAAAAAATAACTTTCATGTTATCAGTTATTTATTTCATGGATCATGCTTTTGGTGTTGTATACAAATAATCATTAACATATCCAATATCATTTAGGTTTTCTCCTATTTCATCTTCTAGGAATTTTATAGTATTGTATTTTGCATTTAGGTTTGTGATCCATTTTGAGTTAATGTTGTTAAAGGTTAGGGTCTGTGTCTAGACTCAAGTTTTTCATGTGGATGTTCAGTTGTTCTAGCACCATTTGTTGAAAATATTGTTTTTGCTCCAGTGTTGCCTTTTCTCATTATCACAGATACATTGACTATATTTATGTGGGTCTACTTCTGGGCTCTCTATTGTGTTCTATTGATCTATGTGTCTGTTCATTCACTAATACCACACTGTCTTGATTTCCATAGCTTTATAAAAAGTGTTGAAGTCAAGTAGTGTCACTCCTCCAACTTTGTTCTTCTCTTTCAAATAGTTGACTCTGTGTTAGCTATTCTGAATCTTTTCCCAATTAGAATCAGTTGATTTTTGGCAATTTGTTATTGCCAAAATCAATAACTTAAATGTCATTAAAAGTAAACACTTGTGGAATATCTCTCCATTTATTTAGTTCTTTACTTTCATTCATCAGAGTTCTGTAGTATTTCTCATATAGTTCTTATAAACATTTTATTGGATTAATATCTAAATATTTCATTTTTTAAAGTGCTGATTTAGACAGCATTGTATTTTTAATTTTAAATTCCACTTACTCATTTAGTATATAGGACAAAAATGGAGTACCAATTTCTTATAGTAAGTCGTTTTATGTCCTATCTCTTTTCTTTCTCTGGCAAACCCTTACTAATATAGATAGGTAGATAGATAGATAGATAGGTAATAACACACATATGAATGTACATGTATATATGTATGTAGAATTTGTGTGTTAATGGTCTGCCTGCCCTTCCACTAAAACATAAGCTCTATGACAGCATGGATTTTTGTCTTTCTTGTTCCGTGCTGTATTCCCAGTGAAAGGCTATTTGTGTACCATACTAAGACACATTTTTAAACAATCTTCAATTTCACATCATTTTTGCTGAATTCCACCAAACTAAACTATATAGGAAAAGTTAATAAATGGATTATGTGTCTGCTAGTGGAAAATTCTGGATACAATCACTTCAATAATTTTGGTCATCTTTACCAATAATCTCCTTCCCAACTTGTCTTATATAATTACCTAAAAGCTGGGTTTCTGAAGCAGCTACAAAGAAATAAAATGTCATAAGCAATTTTAATTGATCACATAGTCATTGCCAAAGGGAAAAGAAACAAATACAATTGTTTATGCTTTCATGATGTAAATAGTCAATATTTCAGACTTGAATTAATCATTTTTAGCAGTAACATGCCATAATTATTTAAGAATCTATCTAATTGTGTGGAATTGCTGCAAGCCATTATATCATTATTATTCTTAAAGTCTCTCTTGACTCAAAAACTAGATTATGCATTGATTAGGGAGAATGACTTATTTGTATCACCACTGTGCTCGTAGTAGACCCTCAACAAGGTTATACTAAAAATGTTATGAGATTGATAATAGATATAAACCCTGTGCTAATAATCATGTCAGATCTACTGCCTACCTGAAATCCTCTAAAATCTTTCCTACTAGAGAAATGTACAAATGACATAGCCTTGTAGCCAGTGTCCTGTTCAGCACTTCCTCACTTAACATTTTATAACATCTTTCACTCTTTTATTTAGCACCAACCAAATAAAATGCTTTTTGTTTACTGAGCATGATGCACTTTTTGCCATCTCTTTATCTTTCTCCATATTATCCCTTCCACTTGAAAAAAAAAGGAGGAAAAAAGCCCTTTCCTACTATTCCTACTGAAATAATCTCTTGGTTATAGAGGACTATGTTGAAAGTTATGTGCTCAATCTTTCCTAATCCTCTCAATAGGATTATATTCCTCTTCTTTTAATAATCCAAAAATTTATGCTGTTCTTGAAACTAATTTCAATACAAAAGTAAACAATAGCCTCTTAATTAAGGTTTCAGGTCCTTAAGAATAAAATATATATTTTGAACTTCAGTATCAAATTGGGGGTCCACAGGTATATGTTTAACTGAATTGAAGAATGATAAGTAGAGTTATCTCAAGCCATGAAGAAAGTTTTCCAAATAATTCAAAGAAAAGAATTGCTTTTCTCTGGCTCTGATAGACATTTTTTAACTTACATAATAGGAGATTCACAAAGAAAATCCATGTTTACAAATACATAAATAAGAATGTAAGCAGGACTTTGATAAAGGTTTTAATCCTCTTTCATTTTTCTTTCTAACAAGGCTTTTCTTTTCTAATATTATATCATACAGTGCACTCAAATGTTCATTCTGTCTGTTTTACTAGGTGATAAGCTAGTTGGCACCACTCTATTTTATTCCTTATTGTATATCAAAATCTGGCATAGAACATAGCACATTTGTTTTCTGAGGTAGAATTCCATAAGGGCACTGATTTGGAATGATAGAGACATGTCATTAAATCCTGGTTTCCTCATTTCCCATTTGTGTTATTTTGCTCAGGTGCTAAAATGATTAATTCTTTTATTAACTTTTAAAATTATTTTATCAGTTATTTTTCAGATGCACTTATTTGTAATTTCTTCATATGTAAAATGGGGGCAAGAAAAGCAATTAACACAGAGGATTATTGTGCTTATTGCGGTATCTGACACATGGAAAGCACTCAGGCAAACTTGGCTATTAGTATAGTACCTGGGGTGGAAAGCATGGACTCTGCATCAGACAATCTAGATTCTAATGACAGCCCAATCTGGCTAGCTGGGTGACACTGGGCAAATTGCTTACCCTCTGTGACATATGTAATTATCTTTAATCTTTAAAAATTGAGATTGTAACAGTTTATTATCTTATAGAGTTATGCTGAGAATTAATTGAGTTATATGGAGGTGCATTTAAAAGAGTTATTGGTTTCTATTGTAAGTACTTTATAAACATTGGTGATTATGGTCTTCATTTAAACACATACTTTTCAATCTGTGCCAATAAATTTCTTTTATTTTTATATGTACTTTCTAGTCTATTGCAACATTCTGAAATGGAAGGATACATCCACCACAACCTTATTTCAGTTTCCTATCATGTTGTATCTGGATTATTGCCACAGTCTCCTAAATGGCCTCCTGAATTCCTGTTTCATCCTCTGCAACCCAGATTCCAGCTTTCTCATAGGGGGTCTCCCTGATAATGCCATTCCCATCATTAAAGTGTCTCAATGGTCTTCTTTTACATAAATAGATTTCTTGGCTTAGGATACATAATCCTATTACTTGGTTTCTCTTTTCTCATTATAATAAATTTACAATCACATTATCTGCCCCCTCCATTTTCTACTTATCATTGTTACACTTTTGAACATGTCTTTTACTTGGAGTTCTTTGCTGTCATCTCTCTTAGTCTGCCGCATTACCTCCAATCGAGCCTATAAGACTCAGCACAAATGGCTTTTCACTAGACCCCCTCCTCAACATAAGCTCAAATAAGCAACCTGACCCTGTAGTCTAAGAACACTTTGAACAGGCCACTAATATTTATGTTCATTTTTGTTTTATTGTCTGTCTCTCCTAACCTGTGAGCTACTCAACCCCAAGTGTGAAGCCTTAATTTTCTTTGCATCTATAATACCTCCCAACATGCCAGTTGTGAATAGGTTTCCACAAGAAGAAAGAAGAATGGTCTTTGAAATTACGCAAAAACATATTAAATAATACTTACGACTATCTTTTTCTAAAATTTTGTAGCACTTGTCTTAAATCCACAGTGAAACACATAGATATACCATTTCACTTACTTCCCAGTAGGTCCTGAGGGATACGCTTTACAAAGATTGTAAGATTGGATGCAAATTTAAATAGACTCTCTGGTGTAAAGAAATTATGTGTAAATGATACTTTAATATGAAACTAAATGTTCACATAACATTATGGAAAGAAAAATACAAATCAAACTCTATAAATAAGACCAATATGAGCGTAAGGAGCTCTGAGGACATTTCTCTCCAATGCCAAGAAATCCACTAGTCATTTCACTTAATTCCCCTTCAAAGTATCAAGGACACAGCCTTGAGACAGCAATACTGTTGAGGCCATCTGGATGGTGTATGGTAACAGCCCAGAAAAGGCCTCCAAATAAACTTTCAAGGTTCTGGCAGGCAGGTGAGGTGATCTACTTGACTTGACACTGCCCACCACAAGCCTCATATGTAAGTTCCCTTACTTATTAAGCCTCCCACCTTCCAGCCTGGAGTGGGCTGCCTCTTTCTTCAGTCTTTCCTTGCCTTCTCGGTATGGGGCCAGTTCTGATTGCATCTCGGGAAGCTCCAGAGTTTACAAACCAACAATAGGTGAGCCAGCCAGGAGACAGATGAAAATGGCACGGATCCATGGCGGAAAGCCCGAGTGGGCCAGCCACCTCTCTGTGGGGAGGGGTGGCCCTGTGTGTCAGATGCTTGTGGACTGCCACTTGAGCACAGGGATGCCCCGGCAATGCCGGCTGGTTTGATGCGCTTATTTGAGGAGCCACGCAGAGTGCGCTGAACCAAAGCAGTGGAGTGGTGGAGACGGGCTCTACCGTGGGCAGCTCGACCCAACGCCAATGCCCATCCCAGGGCTGAAGTGCCAGTTAGAAAGTGGGAAGAAGAGCTGAGGTTAGGGAAGAACGTGAGGGTGTCCCCTGCCCTGCTAGCTTTCAGGCTGGCAGACAAGGTGGAAGAGCAGGACCATCATTTGGAGAGCATAGCGTTTGCAGAGCTAGTGGGGTGCAGTAAGGGCCTAGGACTGTGGCAAAGCCTGATTGGATGCGAAGAGGTGCCCAGTGATGAGAGGGAAGGGGAGGATGTTGTGATCGGCAGTGAAATGGATAAAACACCCTGTGCCATGGGACCCTAATACAAAGAAAAGTGAAAGCACAGCAAGAACCCCAGCCCCCACACCCCCAGGTCTGTCTTTTTTACCTCAGACTTCTGCTGCCCCTGTGGGGTCTGATCACCTGATGCAAATACCTTTCTTTAGTGGACCTACTCCTATGCCTGACAAAAAACAACGTGTTTGGTGTATGGGTATACTGTTAAAACCTGTGATCTTTCTCATGGAACACACACACACACACACACACACACACACACACACACACACACACACACACACACACACACACACACACACACACACACACACACACACACACACACACACACGGCCCAGAAGTCAGAGAAACTGAAGAATCCAGCAAAACTTTGAGCAGTGGCAATCCCTGTGCTGAAGAGGTGAGCCAGCAGATAAACAGCAATATGTACGAGCCACACAGTGGCTGCAGCTTCATTTCTGCCTTCCAGATCTCCCAAGAACCTTCCATGTGGCCACTCTAACTGCAAACATACAATAAAGAGAATTCTGGTCATCCGCCTTGCCTAGCTACGTGGATACCCTGCAAAGCTCCACACTGCCTACAGCTGGGTGGGAATCAGCTCCCTCGAAGCCCGGAGTACAGACCCAGACCGGATTGTACCTTTACTGAAAGAGTGGATCATGTGGCTGTGTGGCCAGGCAGCAAGATATGTCCAATGGATCTATTTAAATTGTTCAAGGTTGAGCTTACCTCCTGGTAAACACTAACTATTGATAAAATGAACAAAAAAAGGCAAAACACAAGCCTTTGGCTTAAAAACTTTTAAACAATCTAAAATGCTCTGATTATTACCACAAATGTTTTAGCTAGACTACTCTAACCCATATTTTATTTTTGTGGTTCATGATGGTGTGATTTCCCTCATTAATGTTGCACAAACTCTGGTCCATTGGGATGAACTATAAAGGAGGAAAAAAAAAGACAACACTGTGGTTATTTTCCTCAAATCTCCTGGATGCTATGGTTAAGCAAAGACAGTAAGTAGCATTCATTAAATGTCTTGTTCTCTGAATTCCCACAAGAAAAATGGCATTTCCTTTAACAGAAACCTTCTTCATTACCATCTCCCCGTGAAAGCAGTCATTCGGCACATTAGTGCATGTATAGGTCCATTATAAAACCTAAACACTTCCATTAGATAAAAGACCTAAAGTAATTATGAAAAATGTTCTTTTTCTTCCAAAGTATTCTAAGTCAAACACTCCGTTATACAATATGTTTTAGGTTAATTAATTGAATCCAGTTTTAACTAAGTTCATGTTTCCATGCCAACAAATGGTTTTTAAATTGTTGAAATCTTGATGTTTCAGAATATGACTAAAATTAATTACCTAAGAGCATTTTACTCAATTTTTTGGAACCATGTAGTGCAATTTTAACATTGCACTATAGCAATGATTTTAATATTAGCAACAACTCATGATAAAGAACTTTGTAAATAACTGTACCATACTATAAAGTTTAGTTTTATAATTTCAAGTTCTGTGCATGTAATTTTACTAATGCACATCTTGGATTGTATATGGATTTATAAAACTAATGTTAGATACATAAAAAAGATGTGAACATCAGCACACACATGCCAACTAGGTTCAGCCCCAAATGAACCCCATTTCCAACATTCAAAGTCAATATTTTCTGGTAATATTGTACCATGCCTATACATCCAAATGGAAGATGAAGACCAATAACCAAACAAGTGTGGCTTTGGTCTAATTTTTAAATTCTAATTCTCTCACTGACATTCTTAGAAAGGAGAAAAAAGTTATCATTCTGAGAAAAGGGCCAACATGGCTCACAAATGCCTGGAACTAGGGATAAACCAGCTGAAGAAACTTTTCTTAATACTATAAGAACTTTATTTTTTATGTTTAGAAATTTTTATATTTTATATATTTCTATTGCCTTTTCTTGCAAAATCCTTTTTTTTTTTTTGTCAGCACCAAGTTGGGGAATGAAAACCATCTTAATTATTTCAACAGAGATCCTTTAATGCAGGCACTAAATGCACAGGTGTTAGAGACCTGAATACATAAAAGGAACACTGAGTAACTCAGAGAAAATGACTACATAAACAACTCTCAATTCTGGAGATAGAGAAAAAGGGAGTGAAATTGGGATTAGCAGAATTTAGAAGTTCAGTAGACTCTATTGCAGGGGTTGTAGCTGGCTGCTGCTGGAACCTCTGACAGGATGTCACGTGGCTGATTCTGGAAGTGCTGAAAGATGCTGGAGACTGGATTTAACTCATGATGCTTTAGCAAATGCTGCTGCTTGGATGAGGTGTTGATGGTCCTAGGGATCCTGCCAGGAACAGCACACAAAATGGGAGGCCAAATTCTTCTCTTTCCTTTGCCTTCATTTTAATCTCCTCTGTATTTCCTATTGGCTGAATCTAATTAGGTGTGAGCTAAGAATACAATGATAGTTCACCCAGCAATTTTTTTACCTGATATAGGAATAAACATTCTGATTTATTAATATTGATTATTAGTTTTTAAAGGAGGAGAAAGGTCAGCAGATACTGAGTTGTGAAGAATAAGAGATTAATGGTGGCAGGAATAAAATAATGTACTTAATAATAGGATCTTTCCTTGAAATTTCTTTATAAAACAATATAGATGGCAGCTTCTGGAAGAAGAAATTCTGTGACTATTTTCCAGTAAGCCTAATGAGGAATGTATTAGTGTCTGGGGGAAATATAAATTCAACTTTGAATACAAGTTACACATTTGTCTGTAAGTTCTCTGCCAATATTAAAGTTAACTCGTATAACAATTGAACATTCAGTATAAAAAGCAATCAAGAGAACCTGACTGGGAGAAAAGAACTCTTTGTCTCTGCATTGCAACTTTCCATCCCTGAAACAGAGAAAGCCACGTGACTTGGCTTAGGGTGCTGGTGAAGTGTGTTCATAAGAAAAGATAAGATTAATGTGCTTACTTTAGGAGAAGCCTCTCATCTGCAGCAGGCCCGAATATTAATGAACCGTGAGTTTGCTCTCTTCATGGGAGTTTGCTTGAATAGTTCATTCCACAAGAAATGTAACTTGCTTCCTGATTGGTGAGAAATGTAAAGAACTAAGTCAGGGCCATTGCTCTCAATGGAAGTGTTGCCTTTTGAAAAGAGACCACAAAATAGGACAGTGAATATTTGAGAGGAGCTTATGCAAAAACACTTCAGGAATAAGCTGACACATGCCCGCAATAAAAATCAGAGTCAAAAATAGAGTCAGATCAGCATTATGCTAAATCAAATCACTGCAGTGAAATGAGAATAAATAACAATGTGCTTGGAACAAGATGACCTAAGGGAATCACGGTTTTAGTGAATTGCTCCAGATCACAAAGAAATTTTAATATCATGGATTATCAAATTTAAATAAAAGTATAAGGACATGCAAAAGTAGAAAAATAATACTTTTGTCATAGAGTACTATGAGCTTCTCTCTTTTTGGATTGTGTCAAAAATAAGATTATATTTGAATTTAACTATTGACCTACATATTATCAAGAAGCCAACTAGCTACAATATATATTTACTAAGAGAAAAGTCAGTTAAAAGGTACTTACAGAATATCTTGTACATGATTTTTTAATTGAGGAGAACTTGTATTTTCTCTTCTGTAGATCTTTATGAAACAAACAAAAAAGAGCCACTACAAATATTTTATGTATCTCGTAAGGTGTAAGTTCAGTCAATTGGATAACTGAAGTAAAATGTATGGTAAAAGTTACCTTAGGAACTGTGCTGGTCAGTTTTGATTTAGACCAGCTCTTGCAAAAATAAATTCTGAAGAATACCAGTCCTGAAAAGTGCTGTAGATATACACACACACATACGCATATGCAATTTTTTAGGATTTACATTTTATCTTTCCCTCTTAGGGGCTTAAAAATGAACAGTAGCATTAGTCTATGTAAATTCCTGGATTAAAGAAATGTTTAACTTTTATTATTTCAGCATCCAATTGTGCAATATTTATCTCTTAACATCTGTTTATATCTTGTATAATTAGTATTTTTCTTCATATGTGTTAAGAAATACTAGTTTAAACATTTAGCAGAGATGTATCTCTAGGCTTTCCTGGAAAACTTCACAGCTAGTGGTCTTATATGATTGGCTGGTAGCTCATCTCATGAATCTATGCCTACCCCCTCACTTTAAATTAACTCCTTTGCTTAATCTTCCACAGGCTAAGGGATAATACAGTTATTTCTTATGAGTTTATATTTTTCCATAATTAGAACTTCATATCCCTTCATAACCAGAAACATAATAACAAAAATGCTCATAGAAGCCATTTTGCAAATTTATAATTATTTTACTTTTAATGCAGTTTTATTGATAATGATTTAATGATATTGATAATGGTAGATTCACATGTAATAGTAAGAAATAATGCAGAGTAATTTCATATACACTTTACCTACATATACTTTTTAAAACTATAGTATAATACTACAGCCGGAGTATTGTTAGTGATATAATCCACCAATGTATTTTTTATTTACTCAGTTTTTTTTATACCCATTTGTGTGTGTGGATTTAGTTCTATACAATTTTATTAACTGTATAGGTTCATGTATGATTGAGATACTGGACAGTTCCATCACCATGAATATCCTACTCTGGCTGTTTCATAACTGCATTCATGTATTTCCAGTCCTTCACATAATTCCCTTCAAACTTATCCAAATTGTTGTGTATGAAAAGTTTGGTCATTTTTATGGCTGGATGGTATTCTGTGGTATGTGTGTACCAAGGAATCTTTACCTACTCATCTGTTGAAGGATATCTGTACTGATTCCAGATTTGGGCTACTATTAAAAACTTGTATGAACAGTCATGCACAGATTTTTGTATAAATATAAATCTACATTTCTCTTGAGTCCAATCCCTGGATTTTTAGGATAATTGCACCTCCCTTCTTTCCTTAATTTTTTTCTTTCTTATTTTCTTTATTAAAAAAATAAATAAACTGACAACAGTTTTTTAGCATGCCTGTATGTTTTTATATTCCCACCAGTACTGCATGAATAATCTAGTTTCTCCAGATAGATATTCACCAGAATTTTGTCACTGTTTTTTTAATTATTGACATTCTAAAAATGGGTATTGATATCTCATTGATACTAATTTGCATTTTCCTAATGTCTAATGATGTTGAACATCTCCTCACAAGCTTATTTGACATCTGTATATTATCTTCAGTAAGATGTCTGTTCATGTCTTTTGCCCATTTATTGTTTGGATTGTTTGATATGTTTACTGTTAAGATTTGAAGGTTGGATATAGTCTCGTCCTTGTGACAGATAGGTGGTTTGCAAATATTTTCCTTGTCTGGAACTTGTCTTTTCATGCTTTTTGTGTGAGATTTAACAGAGAAAGATTTTTAATTTTGATGAGATCCAACTTATGGATTTTTCTTTTTATGGTTCATGCTTTTCATAACAAGTTCAATAATATTTGCCTAGTTCTAGATTCTAAAGATTTTCTCCCATGGTTTTCTTGAACATTCATTTATTTATTTTTCAATATAAGTCTATGATTCACTTTGAGTTGATTTTTGGATAAGGTATGATATTTAAGTCAGCATTAATTTTTTCTCTGTAGATGCCCAATTACTCTAGCATCATTTTATAAAAAGTCAATCCT